>NW_015150696.1:818686-893782 GCF_000732505.1 Cyprinodon variegatus
GATGGATGGATGGATGGATGGATGGATGGATGGATGGATTTGTGCATGCAAAGCTTCCATGTAAGACTTTACTAATTTAATCTTCAATTACACCAAAGAGGGTTTCAGTCCCAAATAAAAAATTTTTTTTTACTTTGCTTTCTGTAGAAGTCTTTATCTTAGTATCTTTTCAGACTAGGGGAATGTTGGCCTAGTGGTTAAAGCAGTGCGCTTGTGCTCTGAGAAGGTTGCAAGGACCTAGTTTGATCCCCACTGCCTGCACTCTGGGTCCCTTAGCAAAGACCCTTAAACCAACACTGCTCCCTGGGCGCCGCACAGTGGCAGCACGCTGCTCCCCAAGGGGATGGGTCAAATGCAGAGGTAAGATTAATAAAGTTCAATTATTATTATTAGACTTCCTTGTCTTTATTCTTTTAAACATCTTTCAGTAAGATTTTGTAGCAATCAGTGGCACCCTGACCCTCACTTTTGTCAACATCTTTATTCAGGCATATAGTCTGATTTTCACCTATGCACTGATGCAGACCGTCCTGAGCTGTCAGTGTTGTCACATGTCTTTTGCATTCCTCTCATACCTCTCCAGCTACTCCGGACACAGGAATGCACTGCAGGGCCGACACCCAGGAAGCCATGAGGCAGCAGGCGGGAGCAGCAGCTCTGTGTCCTGCCAGGAACAGAGAATCCATTTATGGAGAAGGTCCGATGCTTGATGAGCCATGCAGACTAAGATGTGGAAAGTGTGTTTGACATTTGGTTTGCTACAGCAGCCTGAGAGGAGACACAGTTTAACAGCTCTGCAGGGAGACGTAAGGAAATCTGCTGACAGACACATAGACCGAGTCTAAGACAGAAAAAACTAGAGGGAAAACTCTGCAGACTAGAGATTAAAATATCTGCAAAAGCAAATGATTCCTGGGAGAAGTCTGCTGGTGGAGACACCTCTCAGACGCCTGAATCACTGTCTGTAAATGCAGTGTAGGAGTCAGACTGTGTGAATCCGGTCTGCAGAGTCTGTGTGGTCCCCCTCCGGTTTCTGCAGAGACGGATTAAGTCTGGAGGTTGGGTTTACCACACGTCTGGAGCCAGAGAAGCTTGATTTAAGCACAGACGGGCGGAGTCATTGTGGAGCTGAGCTGGAACAAACGACCGCATCTCTGTGCGATAGGCTCAGAGCTTAATAAAACTGTTTCTTTTTCCATCAGAGGTAGTTGATTCATTTCAGCTCTTATTGGTTTAAGGGGTACCCCTAGCATTTTCACTCAAACCGAAAACTTCGAGACAGAAAACCTTTAGAAAAGAAATTCCCCTGGGCTTTCATAGGTCACTAAACCTTGCCGGCATATTCTTTGAAAAAATAATATTTATACAAACACCCTCCTAAGTATGTAATTATTACAATAAAAGTAAGAATATTTCACTTTTTAAAAGATACTCAATTTCTGTAGAAATGGCAAGGTTTATTCATCACTCCTCACCAAGCAGTTAATTCTTAGCTCTTTTGCGTCGAGTTTTGCATCTGATTTGCATAAAGAATTGCATCAAACCATCTGAGGTGGTGCAATACTGGGGAGGCCGGCACACTATCACTCCACCTCTTGTGTAAACTTTCTGCACTGACTGACCTTTACCTTTAAAAGGAAATATTTGTTTTTCCCCTCAGATGGAAGTTTCTTGGTGAATTATTCCAGGGCTTATTTAAAACCTGTTATTTGACACAGACACCTTGTTAATATATTCCAGCTGAAGGTAACAGGAACAAGAATTGATGATAAATTGAACATTATTCAAGGTAAAACTAAATTTTGCATTTAAGCATTGCAGAGTTGTTTCTATTGGGTAAAAAAGTTATAGTACAAGTCAACTTATGGACATGTCCTCTGTTGAAGAATTTTGTCTTCTCCAAGAAACTTCTTCAGTCTGTGGCGTTTGTGGTAAAGCGGTGCTTTGGCCTAGTGGATCAAGTATTAATTGTATAGTACAACCATTTTTATATGGTATTTGTCTACCCTGCTTTCATTGGACAATAGGAGGCGTACATCCTGGACAATTCCCCAGTCCATCACAGTGCTGCAAAGAGAAACAGGACACACATTTATTCCTGCTTTAGAATCAGTGGTGACTGCTGCTCTCTAGAACAGTGGAGGCTCAATGATGTTAATTAAATCGAAACGTCATGTATTGCATTACCAAATGTTGAAACACATAAAACACATTTGTACAACTGGTGAAAAAAACTGTTGTGAAGAGCTCTGAAATAATTAACTCCAGAAACTACGGATAGTACAGCACAACATGCTGTTCTGACTAAATTATATTTTTTCCTCTCTTGTCTCTGTCTCATTAGGACAACCTCTCCTCTGTCTGGCGACTATCAGTCAAACATCATTTAGCGTGTTGTACCAATTATTTAGTTAAAAATTAGGATCGAGCGGCCATTTTAACGACCCGCCCCTGTTCTATAGACCCATAAGAGGTTTAACTTAACTGGAATCAGTGGATTTTTACTTGTTATCCATTTAGGGCCCTACTTCCTCGCTGGTTGCTTCAGTGCACAGAAGCACAAACTTCGACAGGGATTTTGGATAGAGATTGACAGGGTGCCTCACAGCGGAGGGGAGATTGCTTCCATGAACGAGCTCAGCTGATTAATGTGCAATTTACTTGCGCATTGTAGTGCACATTTAGACAGTTTATTTCCATATTTACAGGGGAGGTTTAGCATCCCTAGTATTCAATGAGAAATTGCCACTCTTTTGAACCCATGCATTCATAGAAAAACATGAGTACTCCAGAGGTAGTCAACAGCAGGACTCAGACCCAAGACCTGCTGCAATGGTGCAAACCAGTGCAAGTAAACCTCACACCCTCTGCATTGATTTTAAGTACACCCAACTTTGGGACTTGTTATGAAATCTGAACTTTTTTGTGATTATTTTGAGATAGTTACACTTTTGCTATAAAGTTTGAAGTTAGTTTGATTAGCCCTGATTGGCCTTCTTTCTCTTCCTTTTCTTTCATGCTAAATACAATAATAAAATGTATTGTATGTCAAGTAAAGTAACAAACATTGTATTTAAACAACTTGTAACTTCTTTCAACCTATCAGCGACATGCATAACAATGTATAACAAGTTCTATTTGCAAGATGGCTAATCATGGCAGCATATTTTTTGGCCGGAAAGACGTAAATTGAATTGGCGAGACCTTTGTCGTTGAAAAAACAGCAATATGCAGATGTAGTGTCAAAGGTATTGCAATACTTGGCATGCTACCTGTCTGATGTGGGATTTTTGAGCCACCCAGGTATTTCATGTTGCATTAAGATCAATGAAATGCTGTCACTACCTGTTCATTTGGAATTGTGGTACTATGATTCTCAAACACAAATGACCAAAGAGAATTCAGTCCTTGATGCACTTCAAAAGACCTCTCAAAAGCCTGCAAAGATCATCCATGATCATGCTTTTGTTTGTTTTTAACAAACACCTCTCTATAGCATCACACACACCTTGTATGCTGCAGTCATCATTGTATTCGTTTTGTTCTTTTTATTCCTGTAAGCATTCTTAAAAATGAAATTGATTTTGATTCAGATGTGTTCTTATTCTGGTGTTCAAAACACTTCAAGGTGACAACAGTAACGCCTTTTTGAAAAGGTGCAGGGTAACTTTGCAGGTCCCAATCCATTCTGTAAATATAAAGGAAGAAAAAAGATAATAAATGTCAAAGATGAAAGAAAAAAAATATTAAGAAGCAAAAGCAGAAAAAAAGGTTTTGTTTCCTTGTTTTCATGTTTGTTCTACAAAAATGAAGAAAAGGTGGAAACATTGACTCATTCTCTCTGTTGTTGTTTCTGCACTGACATACAGCTGCTAAAAATGAAAACTGAATGCAAATTTTGTCACCGCCTTCCATTTTACATATTGATGACACAGAAGCCTGAAATATTCAGATAAACAGCAGACATGTGCACAAAAAAGGACTTCCCTTTTCCCCTTCCCAGAGTGATTTATAATAAATCAGGATTTCCTGAAAACAACCCAGTCAGAAAGTTTTTCTCTGACTCAGGTTTATAGTGAGAGTTCAGCAAGAACCAATGAGTCAGAGGGGGTGGAGGTGGGGGGACAGCACAGAAACAACAGAGAGAGGAACAGCACAGAAACAACACAGAACCAGACAGGATCTCTGCTTTAATCATACACACCGTCTTCCTTTGCCGTCTGGACAACAGAACAACACGAGACCCAAAGGAGGACGTGACTCTCAGCAGTCGATGTAAACAGCTCATTTCTAACATCTGGCCAGACGGCAGATGTTCTCTGCCAGACGGTTACACAACTACTCAAATTTTCTTCAACAGAAAAAGTTATTTAATGATTCCAGAAGACAAATCATTGCTAAGATTTGAAGCCAGAGTTTTGTGGAAAACAGAAAAATAAAGCACAGTCCATGACTTAGAGGAAGGGAAGTCAGACATTGTGGACAAAATAGTATAACTGAAGAGTAAACTAAACATCAAATCTGCTCTCCAAGATTTTTAAGCATGAAACATTTTTTTCATGCAACTTGAAAAAGTCTGTTAAACACTACCTCTGTAACAATCTGTACACTACAGCTTTCTCCAACAGCAATGTAGTAAACACATATCTCTCATTAGCCAATGCAAAGACGCCCTGCAGCTAGAGGCAGGATTGCAGAAAGTAGGTTTCATGGCGTTAGAATTAGAATGCTCTGATATTTTCAGATGATTAAACTGAAAAATCTAATTATCTTGTTTGTTTACAAGATTAAAGCTGAAGTTACCCTCTTAAGAAAGAGCTTTGACAATCATCAGATAAATGCATATAGCAGAACTGAATAAGTTTGAAAACCACATAACATCTTTTAGAGGAAAAGTGGTTCATGCAAAGAATTGCTCTTTTTAAGTAATGCCCAAGTCTAGCACCATATTTAAAAAGGGAAATGCCTTACCTCTGCAGAATCTAACCTCATTTTTTGTTTTTAAGCATTCTGCAATCTGAGTGCAGGTTGATGTATATCCTTGCATTTTGAAGATGATGTGCTTCTCAAGCCACGACTAAATAAGTGTACTAAAACAGTTTGCGGCAATTAGGGAAAAACATTGGAAAGGGAGTCAGCCCCTCTCTCTAAGGGCCATGGTTCTCAACCAGGGTAACTGTTGGATTTTCTTTTCACATAAGGTCATGACATTACCTTGCAACCATGCAGGCAATATTTCAATCTGTCAATTGAAGAAATAGCAGTGCCAAAAAATTAAAGATATTAATTTACCAGAGATGGGGGATCTGGAGTCAACAAGTCATCTCTATGTCATGTATTTATTCTACCCAGCCACTGAACCAGGTGAGTCCAATCTGCACAGGTTAATTCACTCTGCAGATTGGACTCACTTGGTTCAGTGGTTGGGTAGAACAAATACATGATATAGAGATGACTTGTTGGCTCCACATCTCCCATCTCTATAATTTACAAATTTAACACTAACTGGAGATGAGATTAGAACAAGGGAGTAGATTCTGGAATCAAGCAGCTGAAGCAAGCAGTTTGCCACTCTATTGAGTTCGCTGGACTATGACTCACAGCAAAATGCTGGTACTTTGCATAGCCAGTCGAAATTGCATTGCTCCCCCAATATATTCTGCCCCCTACAAGTCTCTCTGTTTGGGTTTTCTAGGCAAGTCACACAGACAGCGCCCCAGGTCAGACTCAGAACTTGATGAATGCTATATATGATAGTACTAGTCCAGGCATATACTGTGGTCCAAAAAAATAACCCGGAGAATGCCTTTTGGGAATGTGTAGTATTCCCTCCTGCACCCGTTGACCTTAAACCTGATCTCAGGTCACCTAAAGACAATGATAGATGGATGAATAGTATATTGCGGATTCAAAGTCATGGCAGCTCTAATACTACAGCATTGCTTTAGCACTAGAGAAATCATGGAAATACATCAGGTGGAGGAACACTGCAGTATTTTGCATAAGGAGTGCATATTATTGTGCTGGACAGCTGAGTTTCTATTGATGATCATCATGTCACATTTGCAGAGACTTTATTAGAAGTATTACATTTCTAATAATGCTTTCACTTTAAGTATAGTTTTGGGTTTTTGTTTATTAAGTTCAATTTGTCTTTTTACACATTTTCTGTTCATTTCTAAAAGAAACATGGAGTAATGCACCACAATAAACCATATATATTAGTAAAAAAAATGGAAGAATTGAAATATGTTATCATTATTTTCTTCAAATGTTTCAGAAAAGAAATTTAAGCGACAATGACTGCATCAGTTTTTAATCAATCAGTGTTTCTTCAACCAAGACATTTTAACTCCATTAAATAGTTCGAGCATTAATGTCTCATGTTACTTCCCATAATTCTCCTGGAGCTGAGCTTAAAAACAAAATCATGGCAGCCACAATATTTCACAGTAGAAATAATTAAAAACCCACTGGAGCAGTTGGCTTCTTGTGACATTTCATTCCTGCATCACTCATTTGTCTCTTAAAAGTTACTGAAAAATAAAGCAGAGAATGATTCAGAGCAGAGAGATGTAAATCCATCAGTCAACACTCTGAGTCAGCGTCCGTGTGAGAAAGTGATATATTTTGTCTGCTCAGCTCAAACATGCCGCCCTGACTCAGTCTTAACCTGCCTTCTCTCACTATAGACTTCATAAAAGGTTTGCTTACAAGTTTAAAGGGTGTGAAGTGATAGTGGGGGGTGGATGAGCTGGTACAGGTGGTGGGAATTGAGTCTTTGATCTTCACTTTTAAGAGACAAAAGGAGGAGACACAAGTACAAGAAATGGACGTGATGTTGCTGCTCTAAGAAGTTGCACTGTGCTTAAGTTCTAATGTAAAATCCACTACTTAGAAATATCATAATAAAGAGGTTCAAGTATAAAGAAATCTTGTGTTCAAGACTTCCAGCAGCATCCCGTGGATGATCTTTCAGGCATTTTAGGAGTGTCAAGGTTTGTGTGGAGATTTTAGAGGACCCAAATGCAGAAATGAGGAGGCAGGGATGAGTTTTGCAGATTTAATTGAATTCCCAAAGGCAACAGAAGCAGAGCCCAAAAAACAAAAATACTGAAAAATCCAAGAAAAGCCAGAGAAAAACACATGCAGGAAGCCAAGTAACAACAAAGCAAGTAAACAACAAGAAACCAGCAATGAGGAACTGAAGAGGTGGTGTATATATGGGGAACAGAACAAAGAATGGACTAATGAGCTGATATGGAGCAAGTGTGGATGGAACTAACTTGAAGGAATCCAATAAGTGGAAAGGAAACAGGCACAAGGGGTAAACAGAGAGTAACTCAAAAATAAAACACTGCCAAAAAACAACTACAAAGACACAAAATTACAAAGAAACTAAAAATAAACAGAGGGCAGAACCCTGACATGGAGGTGATCAGGTTAAATCAAAGGAAAACATGCAATCGGTGGGTTTGCTTTGGTCAGAAGCAACTAAGATTGATCATTTCATCATTACAAATATATGTTTAGAACACATGCATGGTAAAAGGACTTTTTCTGTCCAATCATATCCAAAGTAAAAGTGTCTTTTTTCAAGACTACTGTAATTTAAAGAAAACTGTTTCTGTTTGATTAATTTAAATAAAGTTTCTCAATAACAAACACCCCTGAGTATATTTTAAAGCAAAGGGTGGATCCAATATATCAAAAAAGTAGATAGATACTGATCATGTTTTAAATATTTCTTATAGGGCTATTAATCAGGATTTCCTGAGATATGAATTTGACCAATTTATACTTATCTTACTGTAAGGTTTTAGAGGTCTTTTCGGCCTGCTATGATTTTGAATTTTTTACATAGAGTTTCAAATAAATACAAGTCAGGTGAGTGACAGGGCCCTTGGTTTCTTTTACAACTTTTCAGGATATTAGTGGTTTTATCTCTGGGATTTGATGCAATCTCATCGCATTCATCCTAAAATTAAAAATCTCTCAGTATATTCATTATTACAATTGATCTTTCTTACAGATTTATATTTATATATAATCCCAATCAGTATTGGCACTGGTTGGAGACCTCACACCATGATTTTGTCAGCTGCAAATTTCCTATTTGACATTATTCTTTTTGGATGTCAACATGAAATGTTCTCGTATGAGCAGACCTGGTTGTCTACCTGACATTACCGAGGCTTTCCAATCTTTTCTACATTTCCAATCTTTATTTTATTTTTTCTCGACTCTTGTTCAAGTACTTTTTAAAAACCTCTGCGATGAGGATGTTTTATGGTGAAATCATGTTCTATCCTCTTACAGAGTATGGTTCTACTGGCACTCCCTTGAACCTTTAGAGGTTTAGCAATGTAGCTGTAACAATTACCATAAGCATGTTTTGCAACACTTAGAGCTTTTTTGTGAACGTTTTTTTTTTTTTTTTATACTCTGTGCAATACTTTGATAATAAAAAATCCTTTTAAAACCATTACTTCACTTTAATTGTAGTCTTTTTATGTATTAAGTGTTCTATAAATATAATCTATATAAATCCAGTTGTTTTACCGGAAACTTCATTTTTGTGTGCATTACTTTGGTTGATTATGACAAGTGCTGTGTATTTATATCAGTGACTCCAATAAAAAATATCTAAGCAAAGGAAAACTGTCAGGGTTTGGTGGAAGTTTGGGAGGTCTACTTCGGAAATTGTTTTTTTAATTAAACATTAAATCGGTAAATGGACCATATAGTGATGCTTTAAAGGATATCAAATGATCTTAAAACGTACCTTTATTGAACAACAGCAACAGAAAAGAGAACTTTTAACTTTCAACGGAACGCTTCACTGAAAGCTGCTTTTGCCGCAGTGCATGCTACTGTTCAATAGTTGTTGCCATCTTCCTTGTTGTGCTTTTGCCAGTGTCGCACAGCTTTGTCGTCACACCCTCAAGACCCCGCCTGCTTTGCATCCAAAAATTCAAAGCACATCTCTGTGTTGTGATCTGCTCGCCAGTTCGAGGGCCTGGGGCATTGATCGAGGCTAGACCAAACTCGCAGGCAAAAATGATTTTGGCTGCTGGCGGGTGGGGCTAGTTTAGGCTATTAAACCGGTGTATTATTTTTTTTAGGTTTGTGACACAAAATTGGACTGTGTTTCTGGATAAGGCAGGAGCGGGTGAGGGATGGAAAAGACCCATCAGAGTGTTAGCTGGAGGCAAAACAAACCAACTACTGGAGGTGGCCAATACAAACCTGCACAGAGTCAGCTACACAAGGAGCTAAAATTAGTATAGTTTTGTTGCTAATAAGATAGTTGCGACCAGTTTGACCATCAAGTAAACACTGCTGCACTCACAACCTTAAGTATGTAACAGCCCAATTATCAAATCTGTTATTCCTGTGTCCGTCAGTGGTGTTCTGCATACTTGGGTCGCTCTTTGAGAACCCATCATGACAAAATCACCTGTAGGTGTGCAGGCTGCTCCCTCCAGCACTGATTCTCTGAAGAGATAGATCACACACTGGGACTCAAACTCACATTCACAGGCCAGGGTATGTTAGGATGTACAGGGAGATCTAGGTCACTAACCCTTGCACCAGCCCTTGATGGCTCCCTCTCCGTGTGTCAGTGTGTAAATGCAGGATTTTTACTGTGCATAGATGTTTAAATCACTGACTGACTGACTGGAAAAGAATGAGCAATACAACTTCATTCTATTTACTGTTTTCTATGTGACTTGAAGATCAAGTTCAATCCCTTTTTGTAAAACTGAATTGACACCCAGATTTATGCTAAATGTTCCTCTTTGTGGTGAACATTAAAAGGGAGACTTTGCTTTGCATTTGTCTGGTCTCTCCAGGAGCATTTACACAGAAAGGGGGCAGGGTATTTTGGGAAGTCTGGAGATGGTACCAGTTTGGGAATTGGACTGCAACAGATTAATTTAGGTGAGTCTAAGTTTGGCAAATGCAGACAACATGAAGAAAAAACTCAGCTATTAAAACACAGCACATGTGTCTCAGGAGAGAAACTTGGCCCAAAATAAAAGCCTAATATGGATTTTACTCATCAAGCTCCCCTTCACTGAGGTGCAGCTCCACTTTGTTCTCACTTCCATCCAAACCACAGGCTTTGATGTGAGTCCTCACAGTCTCAAACATCACAGGAAGTCTTTCCTGGTCGGCCTCTTTCTGTTTCCTCCTCTCATTTCCTTCCAGCAGCCCGTCCCTCTGCCTGCAGCTGGCTGAGCAGAGTCACGCAGGGGTTTGAAAAAGAGGCTGAAGGCTGACGGTGAGTCAGCTGCAGATTCAAAGTGATGAAAGAAGCATTAAGAGTTTGCTAAAAGCTCAGAGGCTCATCAGAGAGGAGACAGAGGGATGAGGGGGCCTTTTATTGTGGCGGTATGAACATCAGTAAGTAATTCCTGCCACGCGCCCCGCCACTAAATGCTGATCGACTCACACACATGGTTAGTCAAGTCACAGAAATCACTGCTCCCTGATGAGACCTGCTGACTGATGTGGCACCAGCCAAAACCACATCCATGGCATCTATAAACAAAGAGGTACAATCTGAAGGCTACAACCATCTGTAAACCACTACTCTCTGCTGCATAAAACACTCTGTTCTATTCTTTTGTTTAACTCAAAGTTGTACTACTACAGGGTTTCCCTACTTACTCGGACTTGAAAAGCCCGTCTATAAAATACCGACATGTTGTGTACTCGTAAATACATGTATTTGCTTTGTGTTGTTCTTTTTTCCTTTAAAAACACTTCAGGCTTTGCAGGCTTGTCTGTGTATTTTTCCTGGATAGAGCCCTTGAAGCCTTGCTGATGCCAGAGTTGTGGAAGAGTTATTGTGTTTTGATGTTTTTCTCTTTCAGTAGAAATAAATCCAGCTCCAGGGCTTCTGTATTTGGCCGTGTGTCTTTCCTGAATGATGTCTCTGACATTTAATTTCGCTTTTACCCAAAATACTTTTTTTTCTTCTTCTCATATAATTATACTCAAGGAATAATGTTGTCATCGTCTATATCTTTTACTGAAAGAGCCATTAACAGAGCACTTGTTTTGTTGTTGGTTTCTTTTGCATTTTTTTCTTAGAAAGTAGCCCTAATGCAGTCTTTCTGTCTTTAGCCCCTTTGCTGTAAAAATCATTACCAACCCCATGGTTGCCATTTAATATGTGCTTTGCCTTTTTAGTTCTTAGAAAATGACCACTGACTCAAATAGTAATCATTCATTAAAATATTTACATTGCTAATAATTATTTAGTGTTTTTTTTTTTCTTTTATAGAAGATACCCCTGTCTCAGTAATGCTTTATTTTCTTGCATATTTTGTTAATGGAGCCATTACTGCAATTACTTCTTTAATTCACAACTTCTCCACAGCTGCTAATGACAAGTAAACCATTCATTCCAAGGCCACTTTTCCTGATAAAATGACCAGCTACAATTTTGCAAGTTGGTTGGATGATGCATGCAATGCAAAATTGACTATTTTTGGATAAATAATGAAGAACACGAATAATTTCAAGGCTAATCCAATTCAGATCCAGTTGTAAACTGGATAATCTAGATGGTTTGTTTATGCTATACAAACAAAATGAACTGATAAACTGATATGGGCAGTTTGGAACATTATTTGAAGCAATTAAACAGCCTGAAACAGTAGATATGTTATATGTAATGATTCAACTGTAAGGTGGATTTCTGCACTGCTGCAGAGATAAAACAAGGATTGGTCCAGAGGAAGTTTTTTTTTCATCAAAGCTTGTTCTTTTTTTTCCCTCTAGCAGCTCTAGCATATCCAGCTCTGTCTTGGTAGTAACACTATCCCAACCAGGGCTTCAGCTAGTGTTGTTTTAGTCTACTGATTTAACATACAAACAATTAACAATCAAAGTCATTGTGCATTCATATAAACATCAGAGAACACACTTAAACAACAGTAGGCAACAGGTACCAGCAGTGCAAGCATATTTGGTGGAAAAACCCTTTTAGATGTGCAATTACATGCAGTTGTAAGCGTTCTCTCCCTGGGAGTCCTAAGAAAACAACAGCACTGTTAGGAATAAAATTTGCTGCAACAGCTTTGCATACCTGCAGGCTCAAAGGCGACAGAAGGTTTTACAGCATGTTGACTTCTTGTAAAAAGAAGGAAGATAGCAGTAGGTGGTGTGCATGATGAAAAATAGTAACACTTACTGATGTGGTGGCCACATCTATTCAGGCTGAGGTGTAAACAAAAAGCTTCATCAAATTGCTTTCAAAACAACAATCAGAAAGACAAAAAACAATATCACCAAGTATTGGAGCAACTCTTTCTGTATTTACTCATGTAGTTTAGTTTACTTTTTGCAATTCTGGAAAAGTGGTAAAAGAGCAAATGAGAGAACACACTTCCTCTGCTTCTGCATGTGATTAATCTTAACAATGGTGCTGTTGGTTGGTTTTATTGATAGACAGTTTATTCAAAGCAGCTGCTTCCACTTTACATGCATGTGCATATAAAAAACCCAGAACAAGGAAATAACTACAAATCAATTTACAAAATTATGAAATATTAGATTAAAAAGGCTTCAGCCAATATTAGTGGCTGGAGCATTTAAGCAGTTATCGTTACAGAACCTAAAGCAAACACAACCTATTGCACAGTCAAACTTTTTATATCTGGAAAACTTCCTGATGGATGCAGAACTCCTGAAAGCTCAGATAACTGTGGATGTTGTACTTTTCCCTTCCTTGTTTACTGCAACATTTTCACATTGCTTTTACAGATGCATATATAGGCTCCTATACTAGGAAGGAACACTGATAAACCGCTTTGTATATATATGCAAGCTTGACTTCCAAGAAAGAGGAAGAACATACACGTTACAGCTTCTACATCTGGCTTCACTTTTCTCCTCAGTTTGGGTCAGTTGTAAGAAACCCACACAGACTTCCCCAGGCTGCCATCAAGATGACTGAAATGGGTAGAAGAAAAAAGGAAGAAGGGAGTCAGCCAGTTTTCTTATTATTCTCAAGGGGTTTTTTGAGTTTTTTTTCTAGCTGTGTATTTTACATCTTGACCTTTGTTACTTACAACATGTGACCATTGTCCTTAATATGGAAGTCTTTAATGTTGGTCAGCAGGTTAACATAAAATATCAGCTTGAGGGTTTACGGGCTCTTCGCTGCAGGGACATTAGTCTCACCACAGAGAGCACCAGATAGCATCAGTGTCACATAATCACCTGACTGAAGGACATTTAGCCTATAGCTCTGTTTGCTGACATGTGTCCTTCATTCACATTCACATATTCTGCTCTTTGATCAGAGCTTCCCTGCTGACCAGTGATATTTACTGCAGTCACCTGTCCAACTTTAGGGATCCATCAGAAGAAAAAAACAACTATTTAGCTTCAAATGGCAAAGGTTAAATTGGTTTTATTTCATTATTCTTCAAAACAACCATTTAACATGAAGACCAGTGGTCCAAGATTCCCCTAAGCAAAGTGACAATTACGTCTAAGTAATTGCTGCAAGCCATGGTTCTGCAAGCTGTTAAATCATGGGGTGCACTTAGTTTTCTTATAAGCAAATGATTTATGACACAAACACTGATTATGTTAAATTTTGCATAAACTGTATAACTCATATTGAAAATAAAAGGAACATTCAGTGAGTTTGTGTTCTTTTTTAAGCAGTTTCTTTTGTTAATTAAATTTAGAAAGGTGTTCATAAACCTGCTGTGTTTTAAATCTATGGTCTTTATGTATTGTGTTTAATTACTTTTAAAGTTCAAATGGTTATGCCAAAAAGAAATTAATCATATGATGTAGGATCACAACCGTGTAGCTGCAATTTAAGGGTACCCAACTATAATGTGTGTTTGTATAACATTGTGCTATTAATCAGACTGTCTGAAGAGGCTGTAAAAGACCCAATAGGTGTAGTAGAACATTTCCTTGGCAAGTGTTTATTCCAGAGTGTGGATTTCCTCCTGATTGGATTACGGCTCGTGATGTTCATGCAGGATCCTGCGGAGCTGACACCTCGGTTCTACTGATAAGCTTCGTCCATAGCAGGTTTTCTGCTGCCGATTGGCCAGGCCCCAGTCTCCTTTGCATATTGTCTTCAAGCACCTGGAGGGTTACTGGAGGTGGGGGCAAAGATACAAGACCCCCTGCTCTGAGGGGGTTTTGTTTCTGCTGCTCAAATTTGCATAATGAGACAAACTGATACTAAGAAAGTCTGAGTGAGAACTTTACTGACTGTAAGGCTGTTTTCTTATAAAAAGGTACATAATCATTCTTAAACACGGTTTGACTCAGTTAGGGTTGTTTCTAAGTTAAAGCAGCCCCTTGAGACTCTTTCAGAAATACTTTACAACTATTCAAATGGTGAGGACTTAAAAAACAAAGAAGATCCCAGAAATGATTAAATACAGCTCAAATCTCATTTCTCTCTTTAGGTATTAGTATACACTGTCACACTAAGTCCTTTAACACATCTTAAAACTTATTGTAAAAACCTTTGTTAGTTCTGATTCAGAACTCTACAGTAAAGACATTAAAACTGAGATAGCATCAAAACCATTACCAAGATATTTAAAAATAAAATCTTCAAGATATAAAATAATGTTCACCTTGTGACAGGAGCAGTGCAACTATAAATTATAAATTTATTTCTCACAAGGGAAAGAAACTAAGTGATTAATGATTATTTTTATTTACCAGATTGTTTCTCAACATTTCACACCTCATGCACCATCTCTGGAAATAAAGAAAATTAAACAACAGCTGCAAGCTTCTGAAGCCATTGGACTTACAAAACCTCTTGTCAAACTCTGGATATCTGTGCTACCTGTTTGTTTTCATATCCTGCTGTGTATCTTTCGCCGCTTCCTGACATGTTGAGCAACCTGTGCATGGGGTAATGGCATCAAGCTTTAATGTTGAAATCAGATTAAATTATCTAAGAAAAATGCAACTGACATGCTAATTCACATTATCACCTGCTAAATTACATGCTAACTATCCATAAGCATATTTTTTCAGTCAGTTAATTCTGATCTTCTAGCTGTAAACAAATAAGCAGCTTAATATTTTGTGATCAAAAAAGGTTATGCGAATACAAGTTTTTGTAAACACGTCAGCAAACCTGCTATGTCTACAATCAATTGATTGAATGCTCTCTGAAAGTGATCTCTTTACATTGGATTATATATTGGCAGTGAAATTACATCATTATCTGTATGAATTATAAATTCTGTTTTTTAATTGTGTCTCTATGAGACGTCAAATGTATATAACCCACATGTTACCCATATTGAATAAAACTGAAGACTCCAGTTCACCTGAGAATTTCCAAGTGCAGGGTAAAAAAAATAGCTGTTAAACATCAATTCACTTTAAAAAATAAAAAATAAAAAATGTATTTGTTAGATCATTTCTTCATGAACATTTTTGGGTTTGAGATTTTTTTTGCCATAAAAACTCATCATCTTTTGATCAATCAGTGTAAGAAGCTGTTTAATTGATCTGATCAATTAAACAGAGGATGAGGCTTTACTAACTCCTCCAAACTCATATCCCCACATATGACAATATCTCATACCAGTATCTCCGTACTGTTTTTTGCATTAATATATAGTTGTGAACTTCTACATTATCACGACATCCTCAGTAGTGAAAAAATAAATCTAAAATTGAACTATATTTATTTCAATACTCCCTAGAAACTGCATTGTTTTACTAACAGCTGGATCATAAAATAATACATTATTGGTATAAATGACCTCTAAACATGGCCAACTAAGTAGACGGTTAAAATCTGGGGTAGAAAATGGGATTCCAGGTACTCCATGGCAGTTTCCATTCATCTGGTCTTTCCAGTACTGGACTTGGATTTGCTCCGGTTTCTAATGCCGCTGAGAGAAACCAGCACCAACAGGAGGGAGGGGACACTGGCTTTGACATCAAACGGTGGTTTTGGATGGGTGGGTGGGGTTAGATGTGTGGTGGGCGGGTGGGGGTTACCTCAGAACATGGCCTGTAATTGTGGGCTGGTGGATGCAGAGAAAGGAGGCCCTGTGATGGTGTTTAGATGAAGCTGTTGAGGAGCTCTGACCCGTTTCTCCTTAAAATGTTAAATCCGAAGTGGCTTCTGTTTATTTGGCCTCTTAGATCATCTCAAACGCCCAGAGGATACCTTAAGATTTTAATGCTCTTTGTCTTCAGACTGTTATTATCTATGATTGGATGCGTAGAAGCTTTTTGCTCCCATCCCATAACAATCACCCTCTTTATACGTTTCGGTTTCTCTTTGACCCATTTCAAATTCAAAACTGTTGTTTTCAGACTAACTAACCTCAGCTCCTTGGTTTGGAAAGCAGAGGAAGGTGGTGGGGGTGGGGTGGGGTATCCTGTGGCAGAACGGGTGGGGTGACACCAGGCTCAGTAAATTTAGCCTCAGCTGGGATAAAAATAACTGGTGGTATCCAGAGGCGATATTTATAGTTCAATCATAGGAAAAGCCTCTCTGAAGACAGCTTGCCTCAGTCGGCACATAGATGCACATTTGAATGAAACATACACACTTTACAAAAATCCAAGGTCTACAAAACCCTGTTCTAACAAAGGTTTGTTTATTTAAAAACACTTGCAAACTTAATTGCACATACAAAGTTTATCTACTAACTGGTAGCTCAGATCATTGCATTTGTAGAAGCTGCAATCTATTTACTGTGTTTGCCTCCATGGATAAGCATATGCTGATCATCAAATGGTATAAGATAATTAGCAGAGAATATGGAAATGTAAATACCTAACTTCCACAATGCAGTTTATCAAATGAAAAAAGTATTCTAGCTGCAGTTTCAATATCATTATTTAACTTCAAATAGTTTAGGTGCAATCTCTTACCTAAAAACGTTGGTGATTATTTGGTTTAGGAGGAGGTGCAAAAACATGATACCAAGAGTCTTGCTTATGCTGCCCACATAAGCTTCATATTTGAGTCTCAATATGCTATTTTTCTGCAGGTACAATTTATTCTTTACACAAAGAATTTAGCATTCTCATTTGGGATCAGCAGATCAAGGCCCTTGAGAGTCTGTGCTTTTAGTTTTAATGCAGTAAATTAGATCTCAACATTTGCTGTTCTTTATTTTCCTAGAATATACCCTTTCTCATTGCAACAAGGGTAATACAGTGAATATAAAGAAATATCTTAAAACACTATTGAGTCTCAAATGTTCAGACGGTCTCCAGATTGAAGACATTTGCAAATGAAAATCAGTTAAATGACCAGAAACGATGTTAATCAAGAAGAGTTGGAGGGGATTTAAGTGGTTCCCCCTCTACAGAGCAGGAAATCATAAATATATTCAAAGAATGGCAAATGCGCTTCCGTAGGTTGGATAAGTTATGAGTAAGTTTTGTGTAGGTAATGAGCACAGTGGCTGGCAGAAGTCATACAGCAAGTACCAGTGTATGCTCATACCTAGACTTAAACTTAGATTTAGACAACATTTATTATACAAAAAATGTGTACAAAATGATATTCATTTTGTAAAGCTCTTATGACAGTTTGATGCAGAGTCTGTGACATGAGTTAGAGTTTTTTCAGCATTCAGCTGTTCAATGGTGAAGAAGCTGTTTTGGAATCTGCTGGACCTGTATTAAATGTTCTCCCTGCTCCTGAGGGCAGCAGGGAGAACAGTCCATACGCCAATACATGGGCCATAAGTTACAGGTATGTTATGTGATACTGTATAATACAGTATAAGGCTACTGTATAATGCCATAGAGGCTGCATTTTGGTATTAAAGGAGGTTCACAGGAGGAAACCATCAGTACTCCTGCAAACTTAACAGCGAGCAGACATTCCACAAGACATGGAGGATCCAGCAAAGCTGGGACAGGAATAGATACTAGCTGTCTTCCAAAATCAGCATGATCTCATCAGTTTCACTCTGTTTCAGTTGTAGGGTGAGCGTGAAGGTGAGTGGGATGGATCGTCCCTGCGTTCACGCCCAAAGCCAAGACCAACAAACTTCGTCGTTGACATGAAGCTGAATCTGCTGCGACTGCAAACCTTCTTTCCTTCTCTCTTTCTACCTTTCTTTCTTTTATTTTTGGCAGACGGTAAACAGCAGCTAAGTTAATACCATGACTGCGAAGTTTAGAGAAATCTTCTTGTGCTTTTTATGCAGGACGGGCACCTCCGGGCACATTGATGCTCACTCAATACACTGACGTGTGACATATCATGGGAATTACACTGCCGTGCGTTATGCATAAGTGTCGTTGGACATAAGTTTTGGTCTCATTATGAATACGCTATATATACATCAACAATTGAAAAACTACATAGAAAGCTCAGCATATGTCAGTGTTTTAGAAGATTCTAGGACATCAGGCATACGCTAGCTAAATCGGCAAGGTGGGACGTTAGCAACAAGAATACAGTCACCAACAATGTGTTAAAGCTTGAAACAAACAGGCAGCAGATTACATTTGGTGTCACCCTTGTCCTAAAGAATAAAGCTAAATTCAGACAGGTCCCTTAAATTAAATAAAGACAGACTGGAATAATGCTGGTTCTACAATGAGTCTCGTCTTCAACAGTGACATTCAAATGATGGGATCAGAATTTGCTACACTAAAACATTTAACTATTAATCAATTCTGCAACCAATGATTCAAGTTGGTGATGATGGTGGGATGGTGCATGTGAAAATAAGATTCTCACAGATTCTCATCTTTATACCATGGAGTTGGTATCTTTTTACATTTTATTTCATTTCTTCTTTTTCATTTTTTTCATATAGTTTCTGAACAAAAGCACAAGAAACACCTTGTTCCCATTAGAACCAGCTGCAATGGCAAAACCTTTGTGAATATTGATGCTGGACATGTGGTGAATACTCAGCTGACATATTTGCAGAAACCTGCAATGGTTTCAGTTAACATGGATTTCTTAAGATTTCTGAGAAATTGTTCTTACACCTTATTGAACCTGCACTATAAAGAATGAAAGCAGCTGTAAAGAGAAAAGACGACCGAGTTGATTAACAGCTAGATCTTTCTAATGCTGGTACCGTGAGTCAGTGTTTTTATAATACAGTATCGTTTCTGTTACAAACACAATCGGCTGGGTAGGTATGTTTAGAAAAATATGCACTTTGGACAGTGAAAGAGTGAGGTTTAGTCAGCAAAGGTTTTTGGTTCTGGACCTCCAAATCCATCAGTAATGAAGAACAGCATTGTCCAGCATCGGAGGAACAACAGGTGAAGCTGTTGTTTAGCACGACCTGGAGGAAAGGAAATGAGAACCTCTGGTCTAGAACATCCATCACAGTACAGGCTTCCAAATAGGACCTTTAACCCCACCTCCAAAAAGACACAGGATCTTCAGGAGACATTGAGGATCTTTTTGTCTAAAACATACATTTTCAGGCATTTTATACGTGTATGATATTTCCAGATTGCACTTCAGTATCATCAGATTATTGTTGGAGGAAGTTACAGCATGAGGAACATCAGCATCCAACCTGTAATCATCCATTCTCAGCAGCAGGAGTCGTTTCACATTTACACAATGGCATTAACATTAATCCAGAAAAGTCCAGGAGAGCAAAAGGATTATAGCTTTTCCAAGGATGTCTGCAAATATTTCAGCAAGCGAACACAAAAGCATGTTGTGTATGTTTGCATGGTCAAGCTCTTTCATATATAGGCCTGAAATATTAAACTATCTACAACCTAAAATCTCCTATCCTTAAACTAATATCTACTAATAGCTGAAAGGATTGGGCACAAAACCCAAGATGACTGCTCTTTCCAGACTGTTTCAGCTTGACCCAGCTTTGCTTTAACATTGTTCCAGTCTGGACTCGATTTAAAAAAAGGAGAGGACATTAATCTTCTATCATGTATTTTTCATTTGAGTGTTTTATTTTAAAAAGTCCCTGTGATTTGAAAGATGGAATATAAATACATTCCATTGACCTATTTATATGGCTGAGGAAGAGGAGGGTGAGGCTGCAAGGCTGTCCTTAACAGAGATTGTAGGAGGGTATAGAAACCCGACCTGAAAAATGAGACAAAATAACACCTAAAAATCTTCATCCCTTGTTATCCTCAGTGCCACTCTGTAATTTAGGTGTCGTGAGGATGAATGAAAACAGTACAAAGTGGGAAAATCCTGAAATACTCCGACTAAATATAACTCCTCCAGGCAGTGGACTCAGTTTAAAAGAAAACAAGAATGGAGGTGGGAGAAAAACAACAGGCGGAGAGCTGCGGTGGAAGAGCAAATGGGAACTTTTTCCTTCCATCACATTCATCCCGCCTGGAAAAACTGATCCTGAGTCTGAGCTGATGTGTGGCTGAGACATGGGGACAAAAGATTCCTGAGGAGGGTTTTATTTGAAACCTGTAGGGAACTCTGTGGCCACATACTCAAAGCACCAAATTATAAATAGTATCAGATCGGTCTGTTTCTGGTTTGAATCCAACTCACGCAGGATAAACAGCTCGTATCAGAGAGGCTAAGTAACCATGTAAACAATGTGTCCACTGTCCTGTCAGCATGGCAACAGCAAACATGGCACATTTTTTATTACCTGCTGCCGAGCATTACTACTGACACACCTGCAGCTCGATTAGGAGAAATAATCCTTGGATTGTTTGCCATCTTCATCTCTACCTGTGGATCAGATAACCGTGTGTAAAGATGCTGATTCCATAAGGCTGCCAAGTCCATAAATCTGATGAGTGCATGAAGCTGAAAAGTTCACGAATTTCTAAAGTCCATGAAGCTAATAAGTGAGTGACACTGCTGAGTGCATGTCACTGCCAAGTCCATGACATTGCAAGTCCTTAAAGCTGCTGAGTCCAAATGACTGGTCTTTAAAGCTGTCCAGTCCACAAAGGTGTAAAGTTTGTGAAGCTATTGCTTCCATGAAGCTGAAAAGACCACAACACTGAACTGGCAATGAAGTCTGCAGTTGTCAAAGCCATGAAGCATCTATTTTTATTTTTATTTTTAATTATGAATACTTAAAGCTGCAGAGCCAATGAATCTGACAGCTCCTTAAATCAAAAGAATTCATGAAGCTGAAGAGGCTTCAAAGCTTAGGATAGGTTGAAGCTGATGAATCTATGCAACTGCTCAGAGGTTTATAAACCTTTACAAGAAAGAAAAACCTTTGCAAAAAAAAATAAAAAATCTGGTGATTTTATGTTGTCTCACCAATTAATGGTTTAAATGATTAATAGGCACCCAGTCAAAACCCATTTAGAGAAGAGCAGTTTTTAATTCTCCTCTTAACAAGGGTAAAAATATATTCCAGCTGGAATTAGATCTGGACTGAAGTCAGCCAAACGTACTTACTTTAAGGAAACAAAGTAATGCTTTAGGATGTAATAGAAATGGTTTGGTCTAAAATACCAAATTCACCTGTGTTTTTATGGAGAGTTCATGTTTGACTTCCTCCCTGTTAAACATAGCTTCAGGGTGTATTTTTGGTTGCAGCAGGTTCATTCACCTTACCCAGTAATGCCATGGATTCTATGAATAGCTTTTGTTTGTAAAGCTACAAATGACTAGATGTGAATAAAATCTGAAGAATGGAACAATAGAAAAGAGAGTTTATGATTCAAATTTCAATTTGTACCTGTTTGGTATATTAAGGTTGAGAGCATTTTATGGTTTCAAAGCTTCAAGCTCTGAGTCTATTTCTTGTCTTCAGCCAGATCAAATGTCTTCTAATATGAATCCCTATCGTCTTGGTAGCTCTGGTCCTGCACCTCCTGATGCAGCCATTCTCTACAGATGGGAGTGATGATCTTAAGCAGCATTCTACAGCTCAGAGTGTATAACACTCCTGAAGCTTTTGCACATTTTATCAAGTTTATGTCAGGGTTTGGTTGAGGTTTTCAGGACTCATTTGCAGAGACAGGGAGGCAGAGGTGATTTCTTGTACTTTTAATCAAGTGTTCACAAGCAACTTAGACAGGAGTCCAAAAATCCAACATAAAAATATTTAAAAAAAAATAGAACCATGGAGACATCAGGGAAAACATGCACGAGGAGCCGGGGAAAGACGGGGAAAGACAAGGAACCAGGACTGAGGAACTGCAAAGGGAGAGTATTTATGACTGACTGAACAAAAGCAGGACTTACGAGCTGATTGGGAGCAGGTGTGAAGAAAGGAATCTAGAAGGGAGCTAGGGAAAAGGACCAACACAAGAGGGCAACAAAAAACAACAACAAAGAACTCAAATAAATCCAGAAAACACAACAGGAATTAAACCAATAAAACTACAAAAAATTGAGTAAAGAAAAACTGAATACTCAAAAGAAAATTTAACAGAACCATGACTGTGACAGTTGGAATCACCAACTTGTATCCTTGTTGTTGCCATTCTGGAGTGAAAATGGAAAAAGTTCCAGAGGCATTTATATCTTCCCAACTTTAAAGAGTCACCAGCCACTGCAGAGTGAGCTACAAGTCTTTTGAATATGTCTCCATGTGTTTACCAGCTTTGCATATCTAGGAAGTCTGGACTTTGGCTAGGCCATTTTAAGACATGAGCATGCTTTGATCTAAACCATTCCACAGAAAATAATAACTTTAACAGGGCTCTTTGATGGTGCTCAAAGCACCTTAATTCAAAATAACTTATCCATATGTTGGAGTTCACAGATATTTTTGAACCAGAGTGGACTGACTGATTCTGGTCTGAACAAAAAGAAAACCTATCAAACTTTTCAGCTTGTGATTTTTGCGTTTTCCGTGAGGTCAGAATTAAGAGGAAAAGAGTGGTAAAAGCTTTGAAATGGAAACCTATCAGCCTGATAGAGACTGCGACAGGAAAGAGTTTAGCAAGAGGTTTGAGTGAAAGTGAACCTTTTTCTGTACTGCCAGTAAATCCCCCCACAGTGATATAACCACTCCAAAGCAAAAATCTTAGCTTCTACTCTTGTGAGGACCGCTGTCTGCAGAGTGCATGACCCTGAGCTGAAGTACACTCCATCAGAGCTGTTAAAGAATACCTTGCAGCTCTGAGGATCTGCCACAGTCCTCATGAGGTCTAAGGCTCAAATCAGTCCTCACACAAAACTCTGTAGATTTTGTGTTGAAACTTGTACATCCAGGAAGTGGTTTTATTTCTGGTTAGTGTACTAGCTGCTGCAGGGTAGAACAACATAGAATATCTGGCAGGATGCAAACACTGTTTAATCATTAATAAGAAACTGGACAACAACCCAGACAGATAATTTAAGGTAAACTCCTGGATCTTTTTTAAAAGCCATCAGGAGATGAGGTTGCATGCCTGCTTGAAGGGGGTTTAGATTATGGTCTGCAGCAGGTTTTCTATTGAAACTAATGCCATTTCTCAGATTTGCAAATCGTCACATGATACCTGGTACACCTTTATTGTTTCTAGACGGATCCATAGATATTAGATATTTTGGCCTTAAACATATTCTGCATGGGGATATTCAGTTTTTAGTGTGAAACTGTCCAACACAGCTGAATTTACAACAGAAAAAAAAGACTAAAATTACTTAAAAATCAGCAATACCCGACAATAAACCAATTAGATGAGCGCCTGTAATTCCAAACTAATTTCATCTGGACTTGCGTGGACCGTTGCCAGGCTTATTGGGACATAAATGGATTTTTGCAGAACTGTTGCCGTTTTGTACGCATGTGCCCAAGTCACATTCAAATTTAAAGTATCTCTGAGACAAACAGCTTAGACATAAAAATGGTAACACCATATTTAGAATTATACAGTTACCAGGAAAAACCAGTGGCGATAGAAAATGTAGACCTGAGTCTACCCCAGGGTTCAACAGCCTGCACCTTTATAGCTGTCATACCTTTCTGTCATAAACTGTTTCTCTGCAGGTTTTAATCAATCTATCATAGCAATGTGGAGTCATTTTTTAACCTTTCTGCTATACAATCATTCTTCACATTCACATTCAGCACAGATTAATTTAGTTCCAACCAAAGCTTTTTAATTGGTCTGAAGTTTGGACATGGGCTATACCATTGCTTTATTTGGGATCATAATCCTTGGATTGAGCTTCTATACTGTCAAACCAATAGGCTCATATTTGATGTCTCCTTGGTATTCAAAGGGGATAACAGCCAGTTTAGCGACTGCAAGGTGCCCATATCATCAGCCATCCACCACTGTGCTATTTTCTTGGTGTGTGGTGTGTAATGTTTGGTCTCTATGGTTTCCTGAGTTTCAAGGACATTGTTCTAGACATCATGTGGTTAATCAGGTGTAACTCATGCAGCTTAGACACATTTTGCTTCAACTGTTTAGAAGAAGCTGAGCTCAGTCTTTGCTCATTTTAGCCACCCTGCTAGCAGCAGTGGCCTCAAAAAGGAACATTTCTATTCTCCTGCCTTGTCATATGTAAAGGCAAAGCTTTATACTCCAGAGCATCTTTGCTCAAATAGCGGCGCAGACATAGACGGTGATCAGTTTATAAATGCATCAGATCAGCTACTACTGATTATTAGTTTTTATATAGTATCCTATAGAAGCTGGATGTGCAGTATCCAATCAGCTCTTCTTTATGTTAGGTCTTTGTTCCTGTAAGTAAACAGTGACATTGCGTATTAAATGCATTCAATGTGCATCAACAGCCAGCTCCCAGGGTTCAAAGCCTTGTTTTCTGTTTATGTTTAAGCAGCAGCGTCAGAGAGGAAGTTCGAGGTCAGGACCTGCTGTGGTGTTAAGTCCGAAGTCTAATCTGAGGCGACCTGTGTCTGCAGTTTCCTTCTAGCAGTGCGCCTGTCACGCTGACGTCTGATCGTTGCAGTGGATGAGAATGCAGAAAAAAAAACATAAACCATAAATATTTTTTTTAATGCTGGATTTACTGACCAATTTTTTATTTTTTTTTTCTTGAACGATTTTTGTTATATCAGGGTCAGGTTACAAGAGTGGAAAGAAGAGGATGAAAACACAGCTAATCTACTGAACAAAAACATTATTATTTCCTATAAGCCAAAATATAACACAGGTTAAAAACAGGAAAGAAATGACACAAAGAAAGAGAATGTGCAGTAACATTCCTGACATTCCTAACAAGAAGCACCAGCCCCAGATTTTATGAGTCAAATTGAGATTCTCTGTTAAATGAAAACTGACGAACACATCATACAAGCTTGAATTCTTTACAAACTCCCAGAGGAACAAAATTGAACCTTCATCTGTGAAAGAAGGAGCAAAAGGGTGTGTTCTTGATCCAAAACACAACAAACACACCTTCCACCCACAAACCACCGCCTGATCCGACATCTGACAGCCAAGCGGCACTTTGTGCTTTCATCCCGTGGGCTTTTTAATGTGGAAGAAGAAAGGAAAGCAAGGCTCAGTGGTGAGAGGTTGATCTCTCTGTCTCAGTTCAACAACTTCATCAGCAAAGCAACAGCTAGTAAAGGACTGATCTAAAGGGAATCAGCAACAGATGCCACCCACACCCACAGCAAAACTGACGTATGACACACAGAGATAAATGAGCAAATGTACAAATTAACAAGAAACAGAGAGATCCATAAAAAAACTCAAATTTGCTCAAATTAACCCACAAGACAAAGAAAAAGAATCATTGCCAGAAAACAGCCCAATTCAATGAAAGACAAAGAGCTTTGATCAACTGAGGTGTCTGAATGACAAAACGAGACTAAATAGAGTTCAGTTTTGTTCATCCGGGAGGAGTAAATTCAGCAAACTCATTTATTTCTTTGATAGAAAACATCTAACCAGTCAGTCTGTATGATGGGATTGAAATGCCTGTGAAATTCCTTGATGTGACGTCTGTTTTAAGTTTATAAACTGAATTGAGTTAAAATTACTTCAAATTGTTAAAGATAGCAAAAAATTACCAATAAATTAGAATAAGAAGCAAAAGGGAAAATAGAAACAGGGAAAGAAATAAAAACTAAACAATAAACAAAACCAGGTCAGTAATATAGACAAATACACTAAAGCGTGTATTCAAGATAGTAAGCTCATTTTTAGCTAAGAATAGAATAGAATAGAATAGAATAGAATAGAATAGAATAGAATAGAATAGAATATGATTTTACTGGGAGGGTAAAGTTGATAGACAAATACAACAGTAAAGTTGATAGACAAATACAACAGAATCTAATGATGCAAACAGGTTTTTTTTTTGTGTTTTTGTTAAAAAAAAAAGAGGAACGGAAAAGCAAAAAAAAACAATTATCCAATAAAAATGGAGGTGGTAAAGATGTATTAGTATAAGGATCCCTGTTTTATCCTCCCCCTGAGGGAGCAGTGTGCTGCACAACCAGAAAACTGGGGTTCAGGGTCTTGCACAAAGACCCAAACTGACAATCTGAGTTTCAAACCAGCAACATTTTTGGCCTCTCCAAGACTTAAACTCCCTGCCCCTAAACCCCCATAACAATTAAGCCACTACTATAACCACTATAACTACTAAGCCACTACTATAGCCACTATAACTATTAGGCTACCACTAAAACACCATAAAGATACTTGTACAGAGATAAGAAAAAAACCTTTGAGGTCAACATAGAAAAACTACACAAATGATGCTCCTTAATAAATTGGTTTAATGCTTCAACCCAGAAAAAAAATTAACCGAGCAGATGTTTTTATGGTATTTTAACAGGCGATGGTCAAACCAACTCTTTGTGTTTCTGCAATTCTAAACCATGCAAACAACATCATATTGATATTATAGATTGCTCTTTATTTTTCTGTCTTTGAGTCACACAATCTGACAAGGATTGGCTACAAATAAACGATTAATCACAAAAGGTCCAAAAACGCCGAAAACAGACGCAACAAACAAGCAGATAACCACCAGAAAGGCACAAAAAAAAGGGAGACATGCTTAATGTTTCAGACTGCATCATTGTTTTCTTATGTAACTGGAGACTTAGATATTTTCAGAGTTTTTTGTACGTTACAATCGTTCTGATACTACAGAAATATGTGCCTCTCCACTGTTTATTCATCAGTTTAGATCCTCTTCCCTCAGGTCTCTTCCTACATGTGACTCATCTTCCACATTTCCAGAAGCACCCTTACATGGTCAGTGACGCAGCAGCAGGATCTCCCTACGTAACGGGCGACACTACGTTACGCTCCCTAACAAAACACTGTTCACAGCTCCCACTGGCTAGATTGGCATCCAATCAGCAGGATCTATCTGTTTCCACAGTAATGTGACGCATGGAGAACAGAGAGCCTCATCGCTGCTGATGGACGCTGCCTCTGCTGAACAGAAATAGCTGCAGGAGTGACACACTGCTCCTTTTTTCATCACCTCAGCCCAAAATAAAGCTGCTATTCTAGAGAGCGTGCAATCTGGTGAAAACATTTAGAGGGGTGGTCTCCGTCACGGAGGCCTTATTCTATCATCACTAGAAAGAAATTAAAAGAAAACCTAGAGTAGGTTCTTATCAAGTCACTAGCTCCTAAAATGACCCACTTTACTGAGCTGACTCATGAGGGAATACAATTTTTTACCTGACTATCATACGCAACATTTCTATCTTAAATGCTTTTCTTGTCCTCAAGTTGATACGATCAAAGAACAGGGTGAAAACAAATCCTCAGTTTGGAGAAAAAGATTTAAATCTAGGATAAAGATGAGACACAACTTCAAATACATTCTTATGACCCAACTTTTTTTTCAGCCTGAACCATGTGGTGGAGTCTTTTGCAACTGTTTCTGGCAAATGGAGTGCACCTTTGTTGTTTTTTACTGATGCAAATTGAACTGCTTAGCAGTTTGCATATTCCTTTCATCCTTCTTCTGCACGAACAGACTCACTGGTTGCACTGCAAGCAAAGGTCAACTGGAAATATTGTTCCATAGGGCAAACTAATAAACAAATTATATGAATCAGGGGGGAATGGGATGTAATGGGAAAACACTGGACGCCCAAACACAGGAGTCCTACTGTGGACTAGCTTTTGCTCGTCTTATAGTGTTGATAGGATACCATGGCAATTTAAAACCAATGCAGTAGAGAGCCGATCAAGAGAGAACAGCTTTCTGAATCAAGCCTTAATCGTGGAACATGTTAACAGTTAAGGATCAAGTAACAAAAAAGCACAAAAGCCAGAACCTGGTTCAAAGAGTTCAATGTCAAGTTTTTATAGCGAAGCCAGCGTCAACAAAAGTTAAGACCAACAACACTGAAGACTCTAATTATAGCAAACTCACTGTGAATTAACTGACAAGTTTAAACTGAGAACATCTGATCAAGCACCATGTTATTAAAAGCAGGTTTAAAGTTGAGCCCAAGAAGGTATCATTCAAGTCCCAATGTGCTGACAAGATTTAAATGCCGAGACAAATGCAAAATCTGCTCTTACAACAGGAAGTCTTGTAACTCCTCTTTTATTCAGAAATTCAGTTTCACTCCCACTTCAACATGTTGAGCTCTACAGGGGTTGAAAGGCTGTTTGCATGACAAGTGTGTTAGACCCGAGACAGAACAAAGAGACACAAACTTCCACCATTTATGATTATATTTTTGTTAAAGAACATTCATTGATAAAGAGAACATGCAAAGTTTCTGGAAAAGACTTAAGCTTAGACTCAGAGCGGAGACTCCCCAAACAAAAGCTTCTATTATTGACCTAGAATCGTAAATTACAGCCACAATCAGACTCAAAATAAGGTAAAAAAAAAAACAACGTGCTCTTTCAGGTCTGCTGCATAAAGCCTTGAACCAGTAGGGACAGAGCCTTTTGCTCAGATGCACTCTGGCTCCCTTTGAAAGTGCAGAATCTGGATTTTTTTTTTTTTTTATGGACTAACGACGCACTTTTTTTATTCCTGGGTTCTTGTTCTCCTGTTTAGTCTTGGGGGGTTGTACTCTGAGATCCCTGTGAATAAAAAACTTCTTTATAAATAAAATGTGTATTTTTTTTTTTATCTTCACTTAAACATTCCAAAGCCAACAATAACTTACTAAATAAGAAATACAAGTCATTAACTATGTTTAAATTCTATGTGTAGGTTGTCTCCAGGAAATCTGCCTGCCTCCAGTGACCCAAAGATATGCATGTTGGGTTAACTGGGTACGTTGTGTGAGTGTGTCCATGCATGCATGTGTCTATCTGTGCCTCCTGTGATGGATGGGTGACCTGTCCAGGGCTCTCTCTCAGTGACCTCTTGAGATTGGCACCACCCCAACCCTGGTGATACTGCAAGTAAACCTGTTGCAGCTTTGAAAAGACCTTCAGAAGGAATGTTCCCAACCACATACTTTGCACATTTTGAGCTGATTACAAGAGTGCAGAAAGTAGTGGTGATTAGAAGTATTGAAATGCAGTAAATGCAGTATGGGAGGCACACACCCTGGGAGACACACACACACCGTCAAATCATTTAAGGTGCGTAAAGTGATTAGTGCAGGCTGGTACATTCTTTCCATCACATCAGAGACACCGTGTCTGTCTAAACTATAGTCACATGACCTCTGTTCTGCCGTCACTCACATCCCTGATGCAGGGTTTAGTTCCTCCGCCTCATTGTGCGTACAGGGTGTGAGCAGCTTGCCTTTCACAGCATGTCCCTGTCCCTGCGTTAGCTGTTGTACACTATTTACTCTGTAACCAGGCAAAACACTCTTTGCAAATCTTGTATCAGCATAACCAATCCCAAAGGTTTACAGCATTTACAAAGAGTTCAGCATGCATAATTCCTGCTCAGGTTTGGCTTGAAAGTAGTTATTGCTGCAGATTTTTTTTAGGTGCTACCAAAGAGAGCAATGCATTCAGTCAAAGGGGAAAAAAAAAGTCAATGGCCTCAGAAAAACTTTGCACTTAATGTTTACCTGCATTGACAATAAGCAGAGTCAAATAGACACGAGGGATTTCATAGAAGAGACCTCATTTACAGAAAGAAACAAGAGCGAGGTAGTTGTTAAGGTTTTACAACACCTGTCAGTAAGGCTTTCAATAGCTTTCAATAGTGAAACTTCACTTCTCAAAGTGTGAAGATGAGAAATGTCTCAATATTAAGCCTCACCATTGATATCTCGGGTTTAAGTTGTCAGAGAGGCTTCATCATAAAATATCCATGACGAGTAGGAAGAGAAAGAAAAAACTCCTCTGCAAATGGGCTAGATAACTACGTCAGGAGGTGGCAACGTCATCCGGATGCAGCATAACACACCTTTCTTCAAAGGATTACTGTTCACGAGATCAGTTGCTAAAAGATTAGTTTGTTTTTTTATATTATCATAGGAAACTGTGAGGTGTTATACTGGTGCTCTAGTTGCAGAGTTAAAGGTAAATTCTGATGTTAATTGCAGTCAAGTTCAATCACTGACTGAACTCTTCAGGTTTTACCCTAAAGGTACAATAACCATGCAGTCTAGAAAAATCAGAGTAAGAATTTGCATGAACATGTAGCTCAAATTAGAACAGATATTTTCCCAGCATTTTTTTTCCTGTACTACTGGTTTAAGAGCACTCACTACATTTTTTGTCTGCAGTAAGTATAAGTTATTGATTATTAGAAAAGTCTGGCATTGGAGTATGCAGTGAACAAAAAAGAAAATATGTGGATGCCAAGAATAGAGCTGTGGGGTCTGCCTTGTGTATCAATCCCAGTATCAGTGACAGGTGATGGGAAAGCTGCAGCACCTCCCAAGAATTCCCTACTCTATCAGTGAGCTTCATGTCACAGAAAGAAACTTGTATGTCAGTGCAACCATGGAGAGCCTAATTTTTTTTCAGTAAAATCAATGTTAAGAATAAATGGCCTTAGAGTTTTCTTTTACAGCAAATAGCATATTGACACCATATGTTTACACCTGTGAGCCATATTATTTTAAAGAAAACATGATGTTGTTTCCAACCTCCTCCCTTCCAAAATTTAGCGAGGCCACACTGCTCCCCCCCACTAATATCCCAAAGGGCAGCTCTTCTCCTCTGCATTACTTCATCACTCAGGCCCCCTGTATTAGATATAAGCTGAGGCATCTTAGACAATTTTCTGCAAACAAGAGCAAACCTAAAAAACATTACTGGTAAATGTCTTTCATTTTTAGTTGACTTTTATGTAATAATTTTAGAGTTTTATTGTGGATGATCTTTTAATCTTTTAATTTTTTTTGTCATGTTTGACACAATTAAGTTCTCACATTTGCATGCCATCGTTTGCCATGTCAGTCTTAAATCTAATCTACATGCAAACCTGGCTTAAATCATTATAGACTTTTTGGAAAAGTGTATAATTGTATGATGAAGCAAAGATCCTGTTTTGGACAACGTGTGTTTAACCTAATAAAAACTAGAACTTAGCATCATGATTAAAACTGTAAGGTCCATTTAATATCTAAATCTAAGTGGTGACGGGGCCGGGATTGTAAATAAACAGGCTTCCATGGGGTCCCCCAGTACAAACTGCTCATGCAAGAAGCCAAGTGTACTGTAGTTCAGAACTTTAGAAATACTTCTTTATTTACTGTATGGTTCAAATATTTATATCCAAATACAGTCATGGAAAAAATTTAGTTTAAATAGAGCACAACTCTACTCTGCTTGATTTAGATCTAGATTTAAAAAAGTAACTGATAGGTGCTGATTATATAACAATATCAGTAAGTATCTCTACAAAGGCAGACATTTGGTCACATGCTTCTCTGTCTCACATAAGAGTTTGTTAACACAAAGCCAAGGTGGAAAGACATCAGCAATGACCTAAGAGTGGCGGCTTTTACTGCCATTATCTGAAGGGCGGGTCACACCGCTTCTGTTTGACTCTGTCTTTGTGATCTTTTTTTCCGTCGCTCTGGCTGCGTAAAGGATCTACGCATATATAGTGACTCACAATTTGTGCAGGACTGTGCTGCATTTTCAGTTCTGTTGCACATACTGATACAATGTCTGGAATTTGACTGGATTTAATTGTGGAAAGTCAAAAATATTATCAAAAGGGAGCTTTCCTTAAATGTAAAGCAAATGTTCTTGACGCAGAGCTGCGCTGCCTGTCAGTCAAACTACAAATGTCAATTTCTACATCAAGATTAACCTACACACGATGCTCTTAAACAAAACAAAAACCATAGAAATACTCATCTTAATTAAGATTCTACAACCTGTTGGGTCATGAGGTGTATTAAGTTTATCCATAATGTATAACTTTATGTTTCCAATTCAGACCATACTAAATTATGTTGAAAGACATAAGATTTTTTATTTTTATCTAAACTAAGATTGCTGCAGGATTTTAAAAGAAAATTATAGTTTTTAATTTTTATTTTGTTATCATAACAGATACAGGCAAGAGCTATTTTTACTTTTTGTGAAGCTGTTCTTCACCTGCAGGACTTTGTTATATTTTCATAAGAGTTGTTTTCCCCATTGGCCTCACCTGGGAAGGGCCAGCGCACAAAGCTAACAGTGCTGGCGAATTCCCATCACATCCAAACAGGATGTGACATCACAATGTGACATCATGGACAGAGGTTGATGCTGTTTGTGCACATTGAGCTTCAGTTCACAGCAGAGCAGCTTTCACAAAGGCACACAGTGGGAGGAACTCTGCGTTCTTCTTCTTTACAGAAACATTTGACCCCTGCAGAATGACCTCAGGAGCAGATATGAGCTGGAGAGTTGATAAACGTTCTGTTCTCTGTTGCTTTATATATCAAACTCTGAGAGAATTGCAAAATAGATAGACTTAGCTACCACAACAGATAAAAACACTTTTAATATGTCTTTGCAAAACTCAGCTGCATGATGGGATCTGGTGTTTAATTACGCTACCTGAACGATTAACATCTTATACAGTGGATTAATGAACAAATAAATACAATTTCAACCAAAATGAAGAAACCAAGCGACAGGTTTTCCAGAGCAAGGCAACTTTTTGTTGCTGGTTCAATGCCAACAAGACAGAGAAGAGCTGCAAGCTGTGAAAGCTTCACCATAGAAACTGGGACATTGGGCAGATGTCCACCAACGGACTCCTCCATGTTTTCATCCATTTTTATCCTGCAAAGATCAGGAGAGAATCAGAAAGATTTATTTAGTAATTCTTTGGTTCATATTGAGAAGGTAGAGGACTGGGTTTCTCTGTCAACATTCCAGTTCATAAAACCCATGCAGAACTATTAATCCTCCCTTAAAACTATCATTTTGAAATTAACAGGCGCTAGAAGAGGATTGATGAGAACATTTTAAATAGTATAAATAGCTTGAAATAATAAGAATATAAGCCAGGGCAAGACAACTGTTATGTTTATATCATCATTGATTTTGTGTTAAGTTAATTACAAACAAAATCTTAAATTTTACATCCGTCTAATGTCTCTAAAAGACATACAGTATTTCCATTCAGTCAAAAAAATCTCATCTATATAGATCGTAATCTGTTATAATCATAACAATCAGCAACTCCTTTAATATATTCTTTGTTCTTATTGCATATATCTTAAGAGTGATTTCTGAAGCTGGATGTTCTCTAAGCACTTAAAAGATTTTACCGTATAAATGCATCAGGATAAACCAGTCATAAAGAAATGACCTCATGGTTGACGTATGAAAGAGTAAGTCACGTTCACTGTGTAGCTCCCACGTCAGACGTTGTATCACGTCTCCTGTGGCTCCGATCTTTGCAGAAACATCACATGCCGTTCTGTGAATAGGGCTACAGAAAGCTGTGACCTTATGGCATCCGCATTATGGAACATTTTTCAAGCTGAAACATTCTGGGTTAAGAATGCGAAAATAATCATCAATGGGGCATTACGCTCTCAATTTTGACCGGGGGAGGTCAGATTATGTCTGACCCCTTAAGTTGCACACCATTTTATAAAATCTAGTTCAGCCAATTGTCTTAAAAAAATGTTTGATGAAGAATTTTGTGGTGAGATGCACGTAGTTGCAAACCTGACAGGACATGGCCGTCCATCAAAACTGACAGCATCATAGATGGGAAGCATTAATCAGCAAAGCTGTACATTTGCCCAGCACCAGAATTGGGCTCAGCTGGGAAAATCTTTAGTTATGTGGTTCTATGATGGCTCCTCCCTCATTTATGAACGCTCACATGTTCTCAGAAGGTGGGAGACTTGTTTGACGATTTATGGCCAGCTGGAGGCAGCTTGAAAAGGTGATTGTCTCTGCAGCCACATCACATAACAGTTTTATAAAAAGAAAGCGTCGACCTCCATAATCTGAAAGGGTCCATGTGAAAAAAACTCATTGTTAGCAGAACCTTTTGGAAATTAAACTGTGAAACTCACATTAAAGATCTCCTTCTTTTAACACCGCAACACAAACTGATTATTTTACACTCTTGCCTTAAAGAGTGGTTCTGTTTGCATAAAAGCAGAAATGCCTTCATCCATGTCTTGTTTTATTTTTTTGTCTCATGATGTCGCTAAACCTCAACGACATCATGTAATATTTGCTAATGTGTTTTAATTTGTTTTATCATCCCCTCTAAAATAAATGATGTGATGTCCTTAAATAACTTAGAGATAAATACCACTGGGGATACTTAGGGGCTCTGTGATTTCACAACAGCTCTGGAATAGATGGTAGTTTTTTTATTATTGTAAATTGGTCTCATTAGCAGCAATGGATAGCCATGAGCATGAGTGGCTTCAGCTCATTATAATCAGATTAATGTCCAGCTGTGAACATGTTGAAAACCTGTTTGGATTAATAGCAACAAAAACACTGAGCAAACGCTGATAAGGCATAACTTTATGACCGCTGACTTGTGTGTTAGGAAACACTTCTAAATTTTCCATCATGCCATTCATCAAAACAGATTCTTTGTAAAAGATTTACCAGGGCTGAATCAGAAGAGATAGAAAACGTCATAGGAGGAATTTCAAAATGGCATTTTTTGTGGGTTTTTTATAGTTTATAATTATTTTTTATCAAAAAGTCAAAGAAGGAAGAGTGGGGAATCACCGATAAGCTTATAGATGTGTAGAAAACCAAAAGGCAACCCATCCATCAACTTTGCTTTATCCTTTTATAGTTTCAAGGCATATATCCTGGAGCCATTGGGAAAGAGACAGGGTACATCTCAGGATGTCTTTCAGTCCATCACAGTCCAATTTAGTATAACCACTTACCAAAACAGTCCTGTTTTTGGAGTTTATAGAAAAACCAAGTGATAACAGGGAGAGCATTTAAACTCCATGCAGAAAGGTTCCACATATCACTGCAGATTGGGATTTGGCTTGGTTACAAACCAGTCAGGACACCCATGCCGGCCATAATGTTTTGTCTTATCAGTGTATTACTCAAGGGTTGCACAAGTTTAATCGGTTTTAGTGGTACAGAGAAAAATCCAGTGTGGTTGCATTCTCGTCAAATGATGTGAATAACTGCAATTTGTAGATTATGCCTTGGCAAAAAAAAGCATGTGGTGCTGAAAGGAACGAACAGTAAAGCTACTGAGGATACTAGTGTCAGGGTTGAACCAGGGGAACCGTACACGAGCTCAAAGGATGATGACTAACCTTTTGTGAGGGTTTGTCATCTGCACTCATTTGTGTCTTTTCGGCTACTCCCATATTCAGGGGTCGCCAAGGCGAGTCACTACAACTAGCTCTCAGACTTAGTTTTTACAACTGATGAATATCCTGACAACCAGGATTCAAACAAGAATTTAAAGTCAAGGACTTTAATAGGCACAGCATCTGCACTTCTTTAATCTGTCTATTAAGCTGGTACACCACAAAAAAAAACCTATAAAGACTGCAAATACATAAGTCAGGGAAAGGATAAATTTGCATCAATCTTTTGAGTCTCACTGCCAGTGAGGATGGAGATACTTGGAGAACAATGTAACATCTGGGAGGGTTCTGTCAAAAACCACTGGTCAGTTGTTTTGGACTTTAAGATTGAGATAAAGTAGATTGTCCTGGTGTATTTTAAAGAAAAAAACGGTTTGTCTAGGTCCATACGTTTGAGAAAATAGACTTAAAGATGCAATTAACTAAAAAAAAGTTCTGGAAAATAATTAAATGTCCAGGGCTCAATAAAAAAAAATAATTGTAAAGTGATTTCCTTAAAGCCATGACTTAAATTTTTGAATATATCTATTGCTGCACTGAAGAAGGCATAGGGTACAGCTCCATATGTGACTTATTTCAGGATTAAAAAGTAGTCTATAATCTAAAAAAACATTTTACTAGATTAATAACCATGTTTTACATACAGTCATATTGAATTTTTAAGTTGGGGGTGTTGAGAAACATGATTCAATCAGACACTTTCAGTCTATATGTCAGAAACTGAGAGTTACCACTGCTAGCAAAGGTGGTTGTAATAAGTCAGAAATGTGGTTATTATTTGGTATAAAATGGTTGATCAGAGGGATAGACTGGCCCACCATATGCTGTTAATGGGCTCAATAGGCATTTCTCTAAAACCTGGATGAACCACTCAAGAATCTGAAATGTACTCATCAACAATTTATTTATCAAACAGATCAAGTCTTTACATTTTCACTTTTCACTGATTAGTCTGAACACCAAAAACACACAGACATGTAGTTCACTTGTCTGAAAGTGATGATAGTTGAAGATGAAGTCCAGAGCATGCGCACAGGTGAGCTGAACACCTGGAGCACCTGCAGCTCATTTCACGTCTCCACGTGCAACTCTGCACTCTATTCACTCATCAGTTCAGTCATTTTCAGTGTCTCATTAAAAAAAACAGCCTCCTCCTTTCTCTGCAGCTGCACCAGCACGTTTCGGCTTTCAGAGCCGACCATCTCACGCGCTGTCCCAGACCGGATCAGATCAGTCAATCCATTCACGCAGCAGGAAGCGCTCCCGCATTTCGGCCGGGGGTCCCGCGGCCTTTCTCAAACGCCGTTGCTCCTCCTTTTTCCAGGAGGACGGGTCGTTTCGGGTTATTCCAACTTCTTCTCACCGCCCCAAGGCGGTATGGTTTGGTTCGGCACGATCCCGATTCAGTCAGCCGTCCTGCAACTCCAGGCAAGGCACCCATTGATTCCTGCAGCGGCTCTCTTCACAGAAGCTGCTGACGTCCTGCAGGGCCTGGCACTGCAGCGGCTGCACAGGAGGATTCTGCAGAAACAAAAACTACTGTTAGACTCCTGCATATAACATGATAACCGGTCCATATTGTCGAAGGGTTTCATGCATGCAGCAGAGAGGGGGTGCGTACTTACAGTGACCAGGATGCAGTGCAGGTCCCGGGGCTCGTTGCCGTTTTTGTCCTCGGTGTCCTCCCCAAGCAGCTGAGACAGCCGTCTCATGCCGGACACCCGCAGGATGTTGATGTCATTGTCGCAGCAGAAAGCCTGAAGCAGCGTGAAGTGGATCTGCAAGGCAATGTCGTCCTCATCCTCCTCATCGGTGGCGAGGAGGCACAGAACCACGCTGTCTGGATCACTGCAAAGCAAAGAGGAGGACTACAGTTAGAGTCAGCGCCGATGCACAACCATTTCAAAAATTAAAGGAATCTAGAACCAACTTGAGAAAAAACTCATTCTACTTACACATTCATGAGTTTGGCGGACTCGTAGACTCCCACAGTGAGGCAGTCCTGCCGCTGCGCTGCAACCAGCAACTCCTCCAGAGCCTGACTCACCGTCTCCATCCTGCAGAGACACGAAGGTGGTTAGAAATGTGACCGAAACTGGCGGAGCACAAAATACCTGCTGGGTTTTTTTGCCGAATGCTCTAAAGCTTACCAAAGGTCTATGCAATTAAATGATCATACAAGAATTAGCTGCTAAACTCTGTGCGTAATTACGCATCGCTCATAACCAGGACGCTTACTTTTTCTCTGTGCTGTTGGTTCCAACGACCTCCTCCAAAGTCATGTTGAAATCAGAATAATATTCCACCAGCTCCAGGATAGAAAGATAAATCCACAGCGCTCGTTATGAGGCGGCTGTCCTGTTAGATTCCAAAAGACAAAAGTCCAAACAAATCGGTAACCAAGATCCGAACCAAAGTCCTTCCAGTATTCGTTGAGGATCGGTTTGTGATAAATGTCCGTGCTGCTTGTGTTCTCAGTGAATAAAGGAGCGATCTGCCTCTGACAGCCGAAACTCTTCTATTTATACCTCCTAGTTTAGCGGGCGTCACCGCGCCCAGCCGATCGCTCTGTGATTGGTCAATCGAGCCCCGATGGTGGACTCTCATTGGCTGAGCTAGTCACAGATACCGGTTATCCCACGTGGGTGGTTTCGGAGAATCCCCCGCATTTTCACCTCCTCTTCCTGCCCTCTCTCTCTCTGTTTCTCTGCTTGTTTACGGAGGTTTTTTTTTTCTTCCTGGGTAGAGGAATTTCCAGATCTTCCTCCTCCCTTCCTACAAACCTGTCCTTGCTGCAAAATCCTCCCAAAAGCTCAAATAAATCAGTCTATGAGCACATGCATATACCTAATGCCATACATGTTGATATGTTATATGGACCTTGATGAGTCCAGGGACCCAGAGAGGGGAAGCTGGAGCAGGTGACCGACCCCGTGGTGCAGCACGAGCCCTCCGGGTTGTATAACGGGCTGCTGTTGCCGCGGGTTGTGCAACAGTTAAAAATACAGAATGGAAAAAGACGCTGTGTGATAAACACGGACAAGTCAGCAGGGCGTTTTGTTTCTCGGGTGTTTGGGTTCTCCCCTGCTGGTGCAGGACGCATTCTGTTCTGGAAGCTTCAGGGCCCTGCACGATGATCCAGGACGTTTGGACCCTGATTAGGTTTAGCTTTACAGGCTGCAGCGTGCAGAACAGAAGCGTTTATTAAATGTTTATTACCATGCACTGTATTGCTTTCGTCTCACATGCATGTTTTCAAGCGATTTGCTGGCTCTTACATCAACTTCAGCAGGTGACAATAAAAAAATAGAGTAAACGCGTCTCATGATCCCCCCTAGCGGCGGAAACATGGTACTGACACAATGTAGGACATGTCTCTGCAGAACCTGTTAATGCTGGGGGAGTCCCGGGCTTGTAAAAGGGGGATTTGTGGAGAGTTTCAAGGGTCACGATAAACTGAAACTGTTTAATGCTCTTTGACATTTTGGGTGAGTTTGTACAAGAATAGAAACTGAAAATGCTTCAGGAAGTAACTAAAATCCTCTAGGTGGAAATTCAATAGGGGGATACTGAACAGGAGGCATTTCAGGTTTGTTTTTAACTACAAGAAACCAAAAGTATTAAAAAAAAAAAAAAGAGTGGTATGAATATGAAGCTTAAGCAAAAGCATGAGGATAAAACATCATTTTAGTTTATATAATTTAATTCCACGGTGTCGTAACGGACTAGAAGACCTTTTATGCAAGAAGTTGTATGAAAAGCCTGTGACTTTATCTAAGTTTTAAATATGATAGTTTTCGGAAATGGATTTAAAAAAAAAACTATCAATGGGCTTAGATAAATGTGAAAAAATATTGATTAAGATAAAAAAAAAAAAGGTTAATATATTTAAGGCAGTTCTTACAAAACAAAGAACAACTTTGTTAGTTTGTAAACGTAGGCATAAAAGCAATAAAGAAAATTAAAAAATGGATAAATCGAGGATGCATTAGAAGATTATTCAATATAGTTATTTTCCTGATGAGTCATCATGAGTCATCCATGATGCAAAAGCAAATAGCCTATTCATCTTGTAGAGCAGATTTTTGCTACACAAAATTAAACATCTACACATTTGAAAGGTGTTTTTTTTATTTTATTTTTTATTATTTGTTTTTTTGTTTTGATAAATCCCCTGTTTGAGGATGAACATTATGAAAGAAGGTGAGCTATGTCTCTGCAAATGAATCTCTGCTATGGCATTATAAATTATGCAACACCACCACCTGCTGGTTGGATTTAAAACTTCAAAACTAATAGAACATCTGTTCATTTTACTGTTTATTCAAGAACTCAAGAAGACATATAATGGGTAGAGTGAGTTAAGGTATTTATTCAGTAATTAAACTGTGGGTATTTTTTTTAAACTTACACTGAAAGAAGTGTAAAAATGTTAAAAGAATAATTAATTAATAAATGATGTATCCTAACAAAGTATTTCAATATAACTAGAGCTTTATAGCGGAATATTTTCACTTTCTTTTTTGGGAGATTTTAATTCAGATAAAGAAACTTTCACTTGGACTATCACCTTTATTTGTTTTATTTTTGAGAGGGGGGTGATACAGATTCAATTACTACATGTGTTGCCTAAACACTCAGACTAATGCCCTCACATGATAAATCTAAGTTTCAATAGTTAGCATCGGATTTATTGTTTGAGGCAGTAATATCATCAGCTTGATGAGGCTCATTAGCAGCCCTTCAGAGTTGTAATTAAAGAAAAAAAATCAGATCACATGACTGCTACCCAGCTGATGACTTCACTATGATCTGAATGAGTCTCTTTTATCTACTTTCACTGGAACAATCTGAGGTTTAAGGAACATCAGGGTTTGATTAAAGAACCTTTTCTTGGGATTAAAAAGCCTCTGCTTTAAAATCACATCTGAAAGAACCCACATTTGTCTTGTTTCAGAGTTTAGCATTTAGTAAATACATTTACCGTAATAATTTTAAAAGACTTCTCAATTAACAAGATTAAAAAATATATTCAACAAGTTTATCACCGAAATTGCCATTTAATCATCTTCCAAATTAAAAAGAAAAATTAGGGACAGACACTCAAAAGTGTTGATCAATCTGGGACCAGTAAGTGTGGGATCTTGAGATCGTTTTCAGACATCCAATAACAATAACAAAAAACAATGGAGGTATATTTATTTAGCATCTTTCATAGACAATAGAATATAGAAGAACACCAAAAACAGTAAAATGTATAAAACTAATATTCTGACTTTTTGTTACTGTTATCCACTTAACTTAGAAATCATTCAACAAATAAGGGACTCCCATCTGTTTCATTGTCCATCTGAGAGAAAGAACCAAGATGCCTTGGAACCCTTGTTTAAATGTTTTTAAAAGTTTCACTCCTCTATTTGATCTGTATAAATCAAGCCCCTACAGAAGTTAGCATCTGATTAGATGCATCACGCCTTCTGATACTGAATGAAAGAAACAGAAACAAGAAGAGGTTCAACAAAAACCCCAAACCCCAAGCGGTATTTCCAGATTTCTAAGCAGGAATGCATGATTGTTGCTTGAAAACCGTGATGTCAAAGATAATGTTTTAAAATCTGTGTTGGTCTTTGCTTGCTCTCAGGCTTGCTTTCCAAAAATCCTTTAAGTTCTTAAAATTACTTAATAACATTATACTCTCAAAAAGGATATGTACTGTAAATCCCTTGCTCTGTGGATTTGAGGCACACTGTTCTATATGTTTGTAGCTCAAACTATTTAAATGAATGTTTATTCTAACCTTAGCCCAGGAGTTTAGTAAGTTTATTCCCACTTAAAACTATTCCACCAGAATACGGATGGCCCCCTTCATTAAACGTGTGAAGCCTCCTGCTGGTTATTCCTCTGCAGGCTTCAGTCTGCTGGTTTTCCTGCAGCTCCTCGGCTCATTTACAAGTGATTTCCTTTACTTCTACCCTCCACAGTGTGGGGTTTGCTTAAAGTCTGTTAAACTGCCTGCCAGAATACACAGTCTGCTTTATTCTACCAGGTGTTGCTTATTCTGCTCTCCAAAAAAATGTGGGTCCCTTTCTTTTTTATTTGAATCCACAATAAAACAAATGACAGATAAAACAAAAAAGAAAAAACACAAACAGAATTTGGCAATTTTTGTTGGGGAGTTGCGGCCTAGTTGTTAGGGCGTCACACTTGGAATCCAGAGGTTCTGAGTTCGAGCCCCACTCCCACAGACTGCCACTCTGGGTCCCTGAGAAAAGACCCAAAACCACACACCGCCCCCAGAGCCCCACAAAAGCACACCCCTCCGCCCCCAAAGAAGAGGGGAAAAACACAGAGAGTGTGTTTGGTGACACAGTAAAAAAAAAGCGGGAAAAAAATCAGTTAATTTACACTTCTCCTTTGGTTTTGTATTCTAACAACTGTAGAAAATTAAGCACAAAGGGGTTATATCGGATCACTTAAATGCACTTTTTAGCTAAATAATAAAAAAGAAAACACATAATATCATTAATAACTATAATTATTACAGATTTAAATATTGTTCAATAAGCTGTTAAGTCTAATTAATGAGCAAAAGAGTATCCTAATCCAATAAAGGTAATGAAAGACTTTCTTGGTAGTGGCAATGGCATTTCCAGCAAATTGCTCTAATGGCCTAGTCAAAGTCCAGACAGCTAATTGAAGATACTGCTGTAAGACAGTCTCCCAAAGCTCAATGTGAATCCATGTACATATTACATGCTTTCTATTATGCCTTTATACTCAACCTTTAGTATGTTACTGTGATTTAGTTTTCTATGCTTTTACTTTTCTTATATACCTTTCATTTACATCACTTTGTCACAAACATGCCTTTTTTTACAGACTACATTTCAATGTACATGTATATCTCTTAAAATTATGTTTTATATCTTTTAAAAATGCTTCAAATTTTTCTTAATCTCTAAGGGTAATTTCTTAAATTGTAAATGTTCTAGTATTTATTTAATGTTTGTGTTTAAAGTGTGTATTTTAGGCCAGAGGTCCCAATAAAATATTGCAACAGTTTTATGATGACAAAACTCTTGATTCTTCAGTGAGGTATTAAAGTAAATGTGGATTAGAGATTGTGACAAAATTTTACCACAACAATGTGAGAAAATGATAAAGATTGAAAACGCTGATTAGTAGTTTTCACATCCAGTTTCAACACTTTGGTTTATTTCTTATAGCATCATTTTTATTTTTTTGCACTGGAGATTAAACAGATAATTTTATTCAAAATTTAATACTCCAAGTAAAGGGAGCACATATCTATGATTTCATATCTAGATAAATAAATAAATAACTTTAAAAAAAGTTAGTTCTTCTTCACTCTACTTTCCAAAAACTAATGTGCACTGTGTTGTAAAGGGCATGAGGGCATGAAGTCGTCCTTCAATCAAAATAACTTTATTTTTCCCTGGTGTGGGGGGAAACTGAGCCGAATGCCAAGCTGATTGGAAAGTGGCATTATTTTGAATTTGGCGGTGAGCATATGCTGATTTGAGAATAGACTCGAATGGCAAAGAAAGTTGGGGAAGTGCATTTTGCTAGAAACGCTTCATGATGGAAGTTTATTAATAGCTGTAAAAACAAAAGACGAGAAAAACAAAGTCATTCAGATAAAAAACATATATAAAAAGTTGGGAGAAAACAAAATAACAAAAGATGAGTTTACAGGGATTCTAACGGATGAAGATTTGGAGAAACTAAAAGAGCGTTTCAGACATAGAATGTTGGGAGCTGGAGAAGTACCACCTTCCTCCAGCAGAGTCCGCCGTGGATCCTCCTGAGCCGAGCCTTCGACGCACCTGAGGCTCGTTCCATCATCAGAGGATCCACAGTATAAAAGCTGTCTTCAGACCTTGCCTCGACGCCGCAGTGTTGAATCTAGTTGGTTAGCACCTGAGCCAAAGAACCTTCTGAGAATCTTTGTTGCCCTCTGAGTCCTGCTAGGATTCTAATCCTTTTTGTGTCTCTATTTCCAGGAAACCAGTTTTTCTCTGTGAGCTCTGGATGAGCTTATTCCGCTGAGCCTGCCCTCTGAGCCAAACCCAAAGACTTCTCTCTGGATTTTCCCATGCTGCTCTGGATTAAGAGCTGGAAACCCAAAGCCAAGGTCTGCTCCTTCATCAGAAGTAAGACGCTGAAGCAGTTATCGGACTCTGCTGAATCAAACCTTCTCTGGACCCAACAGTTCCTCTCTCTGAGCTCAAACCGGAACCCTCAAGGTATTAACCTGAACATTACAAACCCAAACCAAATAGCTCTCAAAGCTAACTGCTCTGTTATCTACACAGACTCCAGTGAACCAGTACCCAGGCCTGAACCAGTTCCAGACATTATTCCATGTGCTTGTGAACAATAAACATTGTTGGAATAAAGGATGTAACATTAGAGCATATGAATAAAACATTTGGGAGGGGAGAAGGGAAACCTGGAACAACAGGGGATATAAGGCTGTATGATCATTTTACTATGGAACGCAAGCAGTTTAATAGCTAACAGCCAAGAGTTTAAAGGCTTAATAACAACACTGCAGTCTAATGTGTGTTTTATCATGTGGTCTTCCTGTCAATTTTTGTGTCAATCAGAGAGCAGCGAGAACATTAGCTGGCAGGACTAACAGAGAAAAAAATAAAACAAAAATTTATGTTAGAACTGCTAAGCCTCGGGCTACCATCGACCCGGCAGACCTCCCAGCAGTCTCTCATCTGCCAATCCTGAACCAGTCCTCCACTGCTGCTGTGCAGGACAATCAGCCTGTGATGATTCACAATCACACAGTAGAAGAGTACCAGCAGATTTATCAGGAAGTGGTCGATGACATGCTGAGGTAAATTTATATTTATGTTGGAACAGGAGCTCAACACTTAGTCTTAAAGAATCTAAAACTATTAAAGCCATGCCGTTCTGTTGTCATTTTTGAAATGTCTGCTTTTCACAGGTACAAAAGTGGTCAAAGACGTCCTTACAGTCTCAACCTAGGCCGTGTTATAAAGCAAAAGCTCTGGGAGAGGATGAAGAAGCCTTCAATTGCAATGTCAGCTAGCCAAAATGCCCTGATTAATGTAGAGATCACCTATGGCAGCAGAAAAAAATATTTTTTCTTACATCTAGGATGATTAAAATAAAAGTTCCAAGACAAAAACTGAGAAAAACACTGAAAAACAAAACAACAACTTTGTAAATAGTTCTTTAAGAGTTGAGGTTAAATCTTCATAACTTAAATCAAGCCTATCTGGAGACAGTGTTTAAACCAGCCTGCAAGACCTCAGCCTCAACCTCCATCTGCAGAAATTAAACCAGCCTGCAAAACCTCCACCTTACTCTCCATCTGCAGAGATTAAACCAGCCTGCAAAACCTTTGTGTCAGTCTCCATATGCAGAGTTTAAGCCATGCTTCAAAACCTCCACCTCACTCTCCATCTGCAGAGTTTAAACCAGGCTGCAAAACCTCCACCTGAACCTCCATCTCCAGAGTTTAAACTAGGCTGCAAAACCTTCACCTGAACCTCCATCTGCAGAGTTTATAACCAGCCTGCCAAACCTTTGTGTCAGTCTCCATATGCAGAGTTTAAGCCATCCTTCAAAACCTCACTCTCCATCTGCAGAGTTTAAACCAGACTGCAAAACCTCTGTCTCAGTCTCTATATGCAGTTTAAACCAGCTTGCAAAACCTCCCCCTCCCTTGTCATCTGCAGTACTAAACCAGCCCACAAAACCTCTGCCTCAGTCTCACTATGTAGAGTTTAAACCAGCCTGCAGGATCTCCACCTCAGTTCACATCTACCGAGTTCAAACCTGCCTGTAAAACCTCTGCCTTAGTCTCCATCTGCAGAAGAAAATCTGCTGGCAAAACCTCCACCTCCGTCTCCTTCTACAGAGTTCAAACCTACCTGCAAAACCTCCACCACACTCTCCATTATGGGGTAAGATCACTATTAAAATAATCTTGTACATATAAGCACAATTATGCGCATATTAGTCAGTGTTTGTGCAGAAGAGAAATTCGTAAACTCATAATAATTAAAATCTTCTGCAAAACATACAAATAAAGGTTAAATATGTATGACTTTAATCATTAATAGACAGAATTTTTTTGTTTAAATTTGGGCTTTATTCTTTACGAAACAAAATAGCAGCAGCTTTTTNAAGCCTTCAATTACAATGTCAGCTAGCCAAAATGCCCTGATTAATGTAGATATCACCTATGGCAGCAGAAAAAAATCATTCTTCTTACATCTTGGATGATTAAAATAAAAGTTCCAAGACAAAAACTGAGAAAAACACTGAAAAACAAAACAACAACTTTGTAAATAGTTCTTTCAGAGTTCAGGGTAAATCTTCAAACCTTAAATCAAACCTATCTGGATAGAAAATAAACCGTCGTGGAACAGACTCAAAACAAACGGATGAGTTGACCTCCACCTCAACCTCCATCTGCAGTGTTCAAACCAGACTGCAAAACGTTAAACTGAACCCCCATCTGCAGAGTTTAAGCCAGCCTGCAGAACCTACACCTTACTCCCCATCTGCAGAGTTTAAAGGATCTGTGACACTACAAAAATATCAGTGGACTTGTTCTCTTGCTCCACTGACAACCCACTCTATGATGTAGCCATGGGCTTATTTGCATCTAAAGCACTTAGCTGAGATCTGATCACTGACTACAGATAAATATCATTTGTGAACAGGGCCAGAGAAGTTGGATTGTCTCATAACAAAAACATTACTTTACCTGCTCAGTCTGCCTTTGCCTCAGAAGCCTAAATCAAATCATGTCATAAACAGGACTGTTTTATTTGACTTTATAACGACAAGGTAATACAGTTTTTAATTTAAGGTGTTCTTTACCAGGATCACAAAAAGTTGCAGATAATCTGTCCTTAAGTAATCAAGTTTGATGGACCTCATACACATGGGTAAAGCTGGAATTTGTATTTTTTTTTTTCTTAAAATAAAATAAAAGCTGTTCTGCATTCTTAATCCTTTCTATGTTCATATTATTACTGAGGTGACCTCAGTCTATCTAAGCTGCATTTCTTCAGTAAAACATGCTACAAAAAAAAACTCTTTGGCATGAAAATCAGCTTTTTAAAACTGAAAAACTTCAGCAAAATGCAAACTCTCCTCGCGATGGAGGCATCGGCATTCAAACTTTAATCTTTTTAACCAAACTTGTCATTATTTTTTTTTACTTATCAAAAATATTATGCATAAAAACCAAAACAATTTGTGCGGAGTTTCCGATATTTGACCTTTAGGTGTGGAGGTCTTAAGATCCCGTTTGGACCCACAGAGAACAAGCTCAGGAGGAGCTCTGATATCATGTCACTGTTTTCCTAAAATGTGGGGCTTTTGCAGCCTGGAAGGACTTTTACATTCCATGTTGGTGACTTTTCTTTGAGACGGATTCCAGCTGTGTTCATTCTGGAATACTCAGCCAACAAATTAGGATAGATTAAAGGATTTTTTTTGTGCACATACTTGCTGCATAAGGAAACACAGCTCCTCTATCCAGTGTTTACTCTGATTACAAAAAAGTACTCTTTTTATGCACTGACGAAATAAAGAAAAATGCCTTAACCTGTACAAAAATGGCATATTTACTTAAGAGCCTGTCTGTCTGAGTGTGCGGGTATATTTTTTTTTACATTGTGGGAACCATTTTCCATAAATAACAGTACATTGTGGGGCCTGATGCCTGGTCCCCATGGGTACATATGTGTTTTTTTTTTTTGTTTTTTTTTGTTTTTTAGGGTTAGGTGTTTGGACTAAGGTTTAAATTGAGTTTAGTTTTATGGTTGGGTATGAACCCGTAATAGTAAGCTTCAGGGTAAGGGTCATGGTTAGGCTTTAAAAATGGATTAGAAATAAAAGGAAGTCAATGGAAAGTTCCCGAAAGGATAGATAAACATCATGGTGTGTGTGTATGTGACATGTTTGTTTGTGTGTGTATGATTGCACTTTTTTGAAGATCGGATCCAGTTCCTGTTTTATTAAGCCGAGGCTTTTCTCTTCAATAATCAGGTTTTCAGTTTAATCACCAAATGCACAGTAGTTCATGTACATGAGTATTTCATAGGGTATTCAGGAGATGTTTCCCAACCACAGTTGATACCCAGAGGAAAAGTGAATAACAAATACATTCCCACCAAATGTATTTCTTATATTTAGAAATAGAGTGGAAATTACATCAGAATTTAACCACTAAACCACGTTAAATAGGAATTGACAAAGACTTCTGGCTATGAGTCTAAATGTTCTTTGAAAAACTGAGAATAAGTTTTCTGTCTGTGACTAAAGTCTGTTTTGTGGTAGCAATGAGATGAATGAGTGATAGTTTACTCAGGGAAATATCAGAAGGTGGTAAAAACCCAAGTAATGCACAAATACACAAAATAGTACATAATATTAGTTTTCTAATCAATTCGCTAATCGATCAGAAACTGTATTAATCTTTCATTTCTAAAGAAATTGTTTAATGTTTTTGTTTTCAATTACTAGTTTTGATGACGAGTTAGCCGACCTGAAATAATAGCTTCCAAATACCAATGAAGAATAATCTAAGGGAGTGTGTGCAACCATCTGTATGTGATATTAGAGATCTGATTGTTCCTTATGTTCCTAACAGAGCACTTCGCTCTCAGTCTGCAGGTTTAATAGTGGTTCCTAGAAATTCTAAAAGTGGAATGAGAGGCAGATCTTTTAGTTATCAGGCTCCTATCCTATGGAACCAACTACCAGTTTTAGTCCGTCAGGACACCCTGTCTATTTTTAAGGCTAGGCTTAAAACTTTTCTTTTTGATAAAGCTTATAGTTAGAGTTGTTCAGGTTATCCAGAACTATCTCTATAGTTATGCTGCTATAGGCTTAGACCGCTGGTGGACATAGGGACCCCTTTTTCATCATTCTGCTTCATTCTACCTCTTTTCTCCCAATCTGCAGAATTTGTTAGTTCAATGTGTTTAATGTCTCTTTAATGTTATGCTCTCTGCTTTTTCTCATATTAGCTTCATATGTTCTGTTCCTGTTTGGCTGTGACTCCATCCTGGAAAGAAATATCAACTGTGCTGCTGCCGTCAACACCTTTGTTTATAGATGTTCGAGCTCGGCCTGTTTTTCAGTGTTGTCCTGTTTCTCTGACTGTGACTGGCTGGATGTGCTCTCTTTCATCCTCTTATATGGGAGCTGGCTCAGAATTTGTCTGCCTGGCTGTTTGTTTCCTGGACAGGCTGCCTATGGAGCTGGTTGACAGTTGCCTTTTGTAGCTCTGCTTCTTTCTGTATGTCTGCTTCTGTCTCCTTGAACCCCAGTCAGATAGCTTCTCTTGATGTGGATGAGAAGTGGTTCTATGGGACGTCTAGACCAGGGATATCAAAGTCAACACAACCGCACCAACACTACATTCCCCACAATGCAATGGTAGCCTGCGAAGTCACAGCTGCGCACACAAGCGGCTAATTGTCGGTTCTAATTGTAATTAAATATCATCCAGGGGGCCATGGATAAACAATTCCTTGACTTTTACATATGTGGTCTTGTATCCAAGATCTCGTTCTTTTGGTCATGATCCAGATTTCTCCTCTCATGTGTGAACAGGACCCCAAGATTTTTGAACTCAAATTAAGGGACAAACTCTTCTCCAACCTGAAGGGCACAAGCAACTGCTTTTAGGTCAATAACCATGGCCCTGGACAGTGGACCTATCTCGACCTCTAAACACTTATTTTCGAACTGCACATGTTTTAGGTCTTGGCAGGTGGGAGCTAGCAGAGCTGCGGCAAAAGAAGGGGTCTCTAAACCAGACCCCCTCCAGCCCCTGTCTGTGTTTAGAAATTCGGGAGAGAGCTATCATCCCGGCCGGCGTCCAACATGCACCGTAGCGGGTCTAAGTTGATGTTGGCAATGTGGAACAAATTATTTCTCTTCTTGTAGAGACCAAATGGTCCCTAGAAATAGCCCACCCCTGAGACCAATGAAGGACATGGTTGAATGCCTTCTCCTAGTCCATGAATCACATATTGATCAGACCGGTTGGTTGGGAAAACTCCCAAACATCCTTAATAACTCTGCAGAGACTATAGAGCTAGTACTGTGTTCCACAACCAGAATTAAATCCACTCTCAACTGTGACAGGGCCTTCTGGTTCTGAAGAGTTACAGTGCGGGCTGACATGCATGGCTTGGAAACAAAAAAAAATCATATTATCTTTGTCAGGCACTTAGCACTTAGAACTCAGTAAACATGAGATCATTTCAAAAATCAGGGCTTTATTGACCCAATATATGAACAAAATCCAAAAGTATTAATAAATTAGCCAGCATGTAAAAGTAGTAAACTACATCTAACAATACTCAAAAATGCACTTAAAGCAAACTTTACTTGTAGAAAACACAATCGCCATCAATCACCACCAATCACATCGTGAAGTTGGCAGACGACACTACAGTGGTGGGCCTCATCAGAGATGACAACGACCAAGACTACAGAGAGGAGGTAGAGCAGCTGGCGGGCTGGTGCAGAGATAACAGCCTGATCCTGAATGCGGAGAAGATGAAGGAGATCATCGCCGACTTTAGGAAGAACCGGCCTAACCACGCTCCACTGCTCATCAACAGTAGAGGTGGTCAGCATCACCAAATTCCAGGGGGTGTACATCACAGACAAATTCACCTGGACTGTAAACGCCACCTCACTGGTCAGAAGGGCACAAAAGTGCTTGTACTTCCTGCAGAGGAGAGCCCATCCGCCCCCACCCATCCCTACGACCTTCTACAGAAGCACTATAGAGAGCATTCTGACCAGCTGTCTCGTGTGGTGTGGAGGGTATAGCGTCTTAGACTGGAAGAAATTGAGAAGAGTGGTGAGAAGAGTGGTGAGAACAGCGGAGAAGATCATCGGGGCTCCTCTTCCCTCTATAAAAGACCTTTCATCCCAGTGTTGCATGTCCCGAGCCTGTAACATCATCAATGATCCTTCAACGCCCCACCATGGACTGTTCTCCCTGCTGTCCTCTGGGTAGAGGCTTTGCAGTGTTGTAGCTTTTGCATATGAATACATTTGCACCATACATATTTAATTCTCTGAACTTCTATATCATTTTGGTTTTTTTGCACCATGTTTTTTTTCTGCCACACTGTTTTCATTTGATCACTGCTGCAATATAATGGAAATGTTATGAAAGCTGTACAAAATGAAATTTAGTTTTGTATACACTCTGTGTATACAAAGTGACAATAAAAGTTCTCTAAGTTTAACTCTGACACATGAGGGTATTATACAATATAGTGACTTGGCCTAACCTAAAAAAAAAAAAAAACACAGGGTGAAACAAAATGGCTAACAATAACTAAAGGAAAGATTGAAACTAACTAAACCTGAATCCTCATATCCCAGTGATATATGGTAGGGCCTAGTAAGCCTGCACCCAGATTTAAGCCTTCTCAGCCCTTTGCCACACCTTTGCTCCTCAGCAAAGAGGCTTGCCCCCATCATCAAACAAAAGAAAGGAATGTTAAAAGAAAATACCTCCCATTGTTGGTATGTTTGCACTGGACATCATAGCATCAATGCAATTAAAAAAACAATGACTTAGATGTTAAGCTCCTCGAAATTCACAAAATACGTCTGGACTATTAAATCCCTTTGACCCATTTTTAGCAATCATCCAGTGTTACAATTCAGTTTTTCCTGAATTTAAGGCTTCTCCGTCGATTGAAGTATCCATTCCAAAGCTTCGAAGTAACTTTTCCCAGAAAGGCAAAAAAATATGAAGCCTTGATGGATGAAGCAAAGTTTTTGCACTCATTGTTTTTGGCAATCTACAGGTTTTATCCCTGTTCTGTATGTGAAATTTTATTTAGCACTGAATTTATGACTTAAAGAGATAAATGCTCCCCAAAGACATGCCTGGATCGCATTTATCCCCTGTAAATAAACTTTGTAACTTAATCTGATTTAAGCAAATCCTCAATTTGGCATTTTGCTGACTGAAACTGCATTTTGAACGTTAAAAAAGGAGACGGAGCAGTAGGACAGAGACAGCATGTAAAGGCCTCTCTGACAGGGCTAAGGGGAATAACTTTGATGAAGAGCAGAACTTTGTTTTATCCCATAAAGTTCCTCACAGAGAGCTTTCTGAGGAACTGGATATTCTTAATACACATTATCTCTCTCATTTATCACTAAGAGCCTGTAAAATGACAGGAGCTGGGGCTCTCAACCTTTCCATGGGGAGGAGAAACATGCCACAAGAAAATGAAGAAGTTCTGTGATTGAGGCAAGCACCTGAAAGATGGCCTGCGACTCATTGTGGCTTTCTGATGATGACAGCTCATCACAGAAGAAAACATGCAGGGGGATTTAAAAATAACTTACTCTTCATTTGCAAAGCTTTTAGAGCAGAGCAGGGTGATTTTAAGGGTAACAAGTGGCTTTAATAAAACTGGATTGAGTCGTTGTGTTTAGCCTGGAGAGATTTTCATCTCTTGCATGATTAGTGATGGAGCTGCCAGAGAGATAGTCATTTGTGCAGCTTTAATACTGTTTACAACTATGTTATGGAACTATTGGATTTCATCTACTTTTGCTAATTTAGAAAAAAAAAATAAAGGTCTACTTTGATATGTTTAAAGTTTAATAGTTAATAATTAATGCTGTCTTACTTTTTCTGTGTTCAAAGAAACCTGTATGATGAATTTAAGTATTTGCTTTGCAGGAACAATTTTAGTTGTAATTAAGTTTTGGGTCTTGTTTCTGGGTATAAAATGTTTCTCTATTAGAGGAAACATCAGTACATCTATAAGATTATACACCTGGGCTCATTCAGCCTTTTGCTCCACTAAGGTGTTAAAGTAACCCAGTGGTCTTCAGCTGGATTACATTTCTAGCTCTTGTGTCTTTTACTGCACATCACCCAATATAATCACAATATAGTTAATGTCAGGCCAGTTTACTGGCTGCTCAAATACAATAAAACTATGATCGAAAAAACTATTTTAGATAAGGATTTACTTTATTAATGAAAAAAAAAACTCGCCAGCACAACCAGCATTGTGATCAGTCCTTATTCATAACGGCTGATATGATGTCACAGACTCGGAGTGAGCATTCACTGTTACTTAGCTCTATGTTTCATTAGGACTTCAATATTTTACTAAAACAAAGTTATAACTATAATAATAATTACACTGACCCATAGGACTTTTCTTGTAATGTCAAGCAATGTTTTTAGAATACCAGCAGTGTCAGCACTGCAAATCAAAAGTGTAATTTTCAAATTTAATAATATTTTTGTGTTATTGAGTCTAAACAGGGTCTGTGTGGACATGGATGTATATATCTGTATAGTTGTATGTAGACTGTGACAATTTAAGGGTAACATTAACTCACTTGTCAGAAACTACAGATTGAAGGAAGCCTACACTAACTCCAAAGCAAGTCTTTTATTTATGTTTATTTAAGCAAATTTTCTCTGTGAGGAAGAGTTTTTCCTTTAACAAGGGGGCTGCCAGTTTGGGACTGCACTCTGTCTGTCTCTGTTGTTGTGCCCTTGTGCATGACAATTCACCCACTTTGCCTGCTGTTGGTTGTCAGAAGGCCCGGTGGTGCTGATGTGTGGTTGCCTTGCTTCTGTTGATCTACTCCAGGGCAGCTGTGGTTACAGTGTAGCTTGTCACCATCAGCTCACAAATGACTGCATATAGTGTAAAGTGCTTTGGGGTACTTGGACTTGATACCGTGCTATACAGGTATAGACCACTTACCGATGCAGAGCTCTTCTTTTAATTTTTTACTTCACTGCTTTTAAAGTTACTCCCAAAAAGATTTACTTTGAAGCCACCAGGTTTAGACCATAGGAAGAAGACTATATATATATAGGGGCGACAGTGGCGTTGGATGTAGGAGTTTGCCCTGAAATCGAAGGGTTGACGGTTCAAGCCCCGACTCCGACTTTCAGTGTCGTTGTGTCCTTGGGCAAGACACTTCACCTGCATTGTCTGCCTGTGGTCAGAGGGCCCGGTGGCACCAGTGTACGGCAGCCCCGCTTCTGTCAGTGAGCACCAGGGCAGCTGTGGCTACAATGTAGCTTGCCACCATCAGTGTGTGTGTGAATGGGTGAATGAATGTAGTGTAAAGCACTTTGGTCAAGTCTCCTAACTTGAATAAAGGCGGTATATGAGTACATGCTATTTACCATATGATCACTATATTAGGTGCAACATGCAATTTGTCACAATGACTCAAGAGCGCCTGGTTTTTATTTTCTGTTATAAATTGTGAATTGTTAGACAATCAAATGTTAATAAAACATTTTAAAATAACGACCCAAAAGTAAAATCTCTTTAATTTTGATCTATTTAAAATAAAGATCATTTTTTTTTTTTTTTTATTAAATTGAAATGGTACCTTTTAATATATATATTTTTTTATGCAAACTCCAACTAAGCAGGAAGTTCTGACAAGACACCAAGAGAAGGCAGTAGTAACGCATCTAAACAGATATATGCAGACACAAAGGAAATATGTGGCTGGTTAAGCTGCCAGCTGGAAAGCAGCCAAGAAAAACGGATAGCGTACTTTATTATAGGCTCAGTGTTGTGAGCAGGGCTTGTTCATGTGCTCTGAGAGGGTGAGGGAATGTTAAAAATCTCCGAATGGCTCTTTATTACACTATCTCTGTAACAGTTGTAAAGAAAACAATCTGGTGGGCCTGCCAGATGCTTGGTTTGGCTTTAAGGAAGAGCTTGATTAAAATACAAGGTCAGATTTGTGAAGAGCAAAGTTTTCCTTGAAATGATAATGCCTCTTGATCAAGAGCAGGAAAAAAGAAAAACAAATCATATTCTAAGTTTAATCCTTCTACTTCAAAACACAACAGTGTGCTTTGGAAAACCAGTGTGGCCAAAGAAGGTCAGCAGTCTATAAAAATGGAAATCACTTGATCTGCATGCAAATGATTGTAATATGATTACAGCCACCAGAGGGCATGAGAGGTCGAATTCAGTAGTTACAGGAGTGTTGGACAGTGAGCAGAACAGTAAAGATCAGCACAAAGGGGCAATATTGTAAGCAAGCATGGATTCTGATAATAGGTTGCATGAGAATGGATGTTCACGTTGTGGTTCTGCTCAGCATATGATTTGACTCCTGGGTCCCGTGATTACCATGGGAAAAATGAAGTTTCTCGAAATGAGTGAGTGAGAGAACACCAGCCATCTGTAGACATCTGGAAGCCCCAGTGATGATTGAGCTGGCTGACCCGGCATACCGCAGAGAGTGTAACTAAAGGCGGTTATTTACTGATTGTTAGGGGCCAAGAGTTGGTCCAAAAATTCACCTCATCATCCCATGGAGGTCCAGGGATTCAAACCTCTATTTAACCACCTGCAGCTTAAAATAATCAGTCTTGGTTTCATTTATCAGCCAACTTTTTGCCACATTATTTCTTTGACAGATGGATGCAGTACTTAGAATTTTCTGCAGTTTCAGCTCAAACCAGTTCCTTGTCCTCTCTCCAAAGACAGGTGCTTCTTATTATATAGGAAACTCTTCGTTTTACCTGCCTACTGTACACTTCTTTCTTCATTTTGTTTCAACATGGATCCATATTTCCATATGTAAAATATGTGGAAAAATTTTAAATAGAGCATAGAAATAATTTATAGGTGATAGAAACATACAGGCAAACCAACTCAAACATCATAATATTGAATATGTGAAGCAAAATTTATGAGTAGCTAATTTGTTCCCCTCTCTTTTGGGGAGTTCTGTTGCCCACTGATTGTGTGATTATTTGCCAATGCACTGATGCAAACTCTGCAAATAAGGTTTCATAGCATCCAGCTCAATTTTTAGCCTTTAACAGTGGTTACCAACACAAATTGGGCACATAAAAATCCATGGATTTCTGTTGACACCCACAGGCCACGAATAAGGGGTCTGCATAAGCACAACATAATCCTGAAGAAACATCTGCCAAACATCGGTCAGCTACAATAACCATAAACATGATGTCATATCATTAGTCACGGGGTTATGCAATCAGTCATTCAACTGCTTTTGGTTGCAGGTTCAATTTAAACCTTAAAAGTGACTCACACACCAATTAAAGCAAACTTTGATTCCTGAGAAATGTGCTGAAGCTAAAACTGGCATCAGAAGTAGTGAACAGTGTTCACTAGTTCACTATTACGTTATGATTCTGTCCAACATTATTAGTAAAGGGCCACACCTAATTTATTGCAACAATTGTTAAGAAAGGTTTATGATTTATAGAGAGTGACAAATAGAAAATGTTGGGACTGAAACTTCCAGAGAGCAGAACAAAAGGGCAAATTTGCAAAGAAATCCATCTGAAGGGTAATATTTGTTTTTTTCTTTTTGTTTTCAGTAGCTTTAAACATTTGACATCACTGGCTTAATACCAATTTTTCATTGATCTACTGTAAATTAACTGGCATGGCTGTGACCAGAAGGCAAAAAAATTAATAGTCTGTTTTTTTTTTGTAACAGCTATAAAGTTATAAGCAATAATGTTTCCATTTTCTGCTAAAAAAATAATTTCTCTTTTAAGTGTTATGAAAATATGATTAATTACAAAATGACATTTTAAATCACTTTCCAGCTTAAACAATCTTATCTAACTAAAATATTGAAAGCTTATAGCCAGCACATCACTGCAAAAGAGCAGTTATCTTAAGTAAAGCAAAGTTTTAGAAAACGCTTTATAAAACTGTTTTTTTTTTTTATCATGTTTATAATACCCACTTATTCAACAGCCTTCCATTGTGAACATCGTCTGCAGCCTTTCAGCTACAACCACTGCTGTAGGTCAAATTAAACTACACATTTTGATTTATTCCAGAAAGGTGCTTTTGAACTTGGGATCAAAGCCATCATTAATTGTTTTTGATGGTTCAGTAAACTTCTATTCATACATGTCAACCTTCCCTCAGTGAAACTCAAACATGAAGCATAAACGTCTGTCCACACCCCTCTGACGCCTTCCCATTATGACCCCCGCCCCCCCAGTGACTCAGCTGGGAATAAGTCCCTCAAACATTGACACTGAAAAGGAATTCCACAAGTAGGACTTGAGGTCAACACATCAAGGAGCCGGGGTGTGTACCAGGTTCTTCAGAAAGCATACATCACTGACAGTGGCAAAAATGGGCTGGTTCTGCATATACTGGGGGTCACAGATTCTATCAATAGCCTAAGTTGGTGGTCCAGCTTTGTCACCTTTGACTGCTCCTTCTTCTACCCTGAAAAGAGAAAAACTACAATAAAAATTAAGTAAATGGATTTATGGTATCAATCTAATTGACACCCAGTGTAGTGACTTTAAAAATGAGGCATATGCTACTCTGTCTAAACCTCTCATGTTGTATGGCCACTTTAATTAGTTTGTTGTGATCTTGACAAATTATTTTTCAGTCACTACCAGCTTTATGTTTTTTTTTCAGCATTATTTAAAAAAAATATATATATATTAAATTCAAATAATGCCTCCCACTATCATAAAAATGCTAATAAAAAATTATTTTAGCACACCCAAATATTGTGTATAAAAACTGTCACAAATTTGTTGTCCAGCAGAATAATCATAAGGGGTTCGGAGAAAAAAATAATTCTGAGGAATATAGAGACTAAAAAGTATCAACATGGGACTGTAAATATCAAACAGGAACTACATTGGTTTGCAAATGTTTTTGTTCTTCATAATAGCTGTTTCATTGTCTTGCATCCATTCCTACGATTCCAAGGAAGTGGGTGACAATGTCTTCATTTAGATTTGAGGTCAGTCCACATCTGTCCCAAGAGTTCAGCAACTTCCCTTATTTTTCAAACTTGCAGCTCAGATCAGAAGTCCCAGCCACCCATCATCACGTTAGATCTTAGTTTTAAATTGTATTTTACTTTCAAAGATTTCTGTACAGTTTTTTTTTATTTTGTCATAATGGAATAGCTGTAAAGTTGGAATATTACAACTGTGATGAGTTTTAAAATACACATAAAAAATAATTATGGTGTAGGGTCAGGATTAAAGCTGATTCGACACCCTTTATACAGATGTCTCTAAATTAAATTTGGGCAACCTTTTGCCTTCAAAAGTGGGATAATAACTAACCTGTCCCTAATTTAATCTAATTTTATTGACAGGAATCATTACATTAAAATAAATAAATATGCTAAATAACAAAAGCTACAAAAACCCATCCATCTTCTAACACGCTTAATCTTAAGTGAGGTCACGAGGGGTGCTGGTGCTCATCTCCAGCTGTCAATGGCCGAGAGGCGGGTACACCCCAGACACGTCGCCAGTCCATGGCAGGGTAACACGGAGACAAACAGGACAAACAACCACTCACGCACACACTCACACCTGGAGAGAATTTTAGAGAAGCCAATTAACCTAACAGTCATTATTTTTGGACTGTGGGAGGAAGCCTAAGTACCCAGAGAGAACCCATGCATGTTCAGGGAGAACATACAAACTCCATGCAGAAAGACCGTGGACCGGGAATCGAACCCAGAACCTTCTTGCAAGGCAGCAGTGCTACCCACTGCCCTACTGAGCAGCCAGCTGAAAAAATAATTTTCACTTTTTCAGCAACGCTTCAAAATGTGGGAAACATATACATCACAATATGCTAAATGGACTATTTTCATACAGAAATACCTTTAGCATCAACATACCTTGTTCTATGCTGTGTACATGTTTTACACATCAGGAAGAACAAATGTAGTAAAGTATACATACTATGATGTATGTCCAACCAATGGAGTCTAGAGCTTTCTGTTTGACAACAAGTGCTCTATCTATAAAGAAAACTACAGATATATTTGTTGATTACTTAATTTTTTTAGAGTGGAGCTCTGTTTCTGCTTATCCGGTAACCCACTAGGCTAATTCAAATCCTACTTGAATGACAGGGACTTTTGTGTGTTTAACAGATGTCCTAAAAAGCTTTGATGGGCTACTGTATAAAACCTCAAACTCAACACTATTCTTGACGTTTTGAATTACAAAAGCTTCCTGGATTGGAAGCGCAATGTCAAAACAAAGTCCAATAGATTGTTTTTAATTTTCTTTTTTGGAATGACTATGACCTCGATGACTGAGAATGTTCACCAGCACCAGTAGCGATCATATGTCCAAACATTAAGTTAACTGAGTTTGCTGTAAAGTCCACTATATAGTCCCGACTCTATATAGTGAATGAGGGATTTAGGGGTTAGGGCGGACGAGTGTCATAAAAAGGGACAGATGGACCCAGTATTCAAGGCGAGACAGTCACAAGGAAAGTTCAAAACATTTATCAACAGAAAAATCAAACAGACAGAACAGGACAAAAGCGCCGAACTGTGGAGCTGAAGACCTGCAGTGACTGCAGCCTTAAGAGGTGTGATCCAGCCGATGAGCTTCCAACCAGACGATCAGGCGTCGCTGATGCTGCAGCCCCAGAGGACTTGCAGGAAGCAATGAAGGTCAGGGGAAGAACAGATCAGGCAGGAACAGTTGAGGGATCCAGGAGCTATGGAAACAGAGGGATCCAGGCTTCCAGGATTCCTCAGAGCGGGAAGGCAGGTTCAGAGTCATGTGCGTCGAGCAACCAGTTCAGACAGAAACGCACAGTAACAGGCAGAATTCAGCGTGAGTCCAAAGGAGGTTCAGGCGAACACATCAGATGGGTACAGACAGGGCCAGTGGATGGGAGGGAACGGAATCAGGAGATCAGAATCAATAGGGAAACACTGAAACGCTCTCACCACTGGTTTTGGAATGAACTTCCCTGAAGACACTGGCTCCAAAATAATCTCCTCACTGGAACAGGGACATGAACTGTGGGGGGACAAGAACTTATGAAAACAGAACCTAAAGTAGAGTCCTGCAACGGGTCGGGTACCCGCGGGTCCCCGATGGGGCATCCGCTAAAATTCTCTTTTGCGGGTGAAAAATACATAAATAAAAATAAACGGGTCGGGCGGATATTTTTTTCGTGCGGGCGGGTAGTTGGTGATTTTTTTTTTTATGCGTGTGTGTTGTTATGGACATCAGAAATGTTATATTAATCAGGCACTGGGGTCACCCTTGTTGTAGCTTAAAGCCCTGCCGGCAGTGTGGGCTTCCCTCCAAAAAGGCCACAGTCAGTGCATACATGTCTGCTGCAGTGTTAATGGCGCTGCTCTGCAGCGCAGCGTACTATAGCCTATTACTTGATGTGTTAACAGGTCGGGTTGAGGGTTAAATATCAACGGGTCAGGTCGGGTTCGGATTTGAATTGAAGACATCCGCGGGTGACGGGTCGGGTTCGGTAGTCATCCTAACGGGTTCGGGCGGGTGCGGGTTGGTAAAACTCGACCCGTGCAGGACTCTAACCTAAAGGCATCTAACAGGGCAAAAACAAACAGCAAAAAATATTCTGGCCCTGATAGCTGGAACTGAGCCCAGTATAAAGGAACAGACACAGGTTGATGAGATTAGTGACAATTGGACACTGGGCAGAGTTAGGCAGAAGAAAGGCATGAACAATTAAGGTGAGCTATCAGGGCAGATCATTACATGGAGAAGGTTTTTCAAAAATTCGCGAAAGTCCTCTACTGTACCTTTAATTTGCTGTGCAAACTTAAACTGCCATGATTTAAATTCATTAACAGTCCTAGTATAATGGCACTCATCACCAATAACTAGAAGGTCTAAAACTTAAAATATATCCACTTGCAAGCATGCTGGATGTAAGATGTACTTTTAATAGGCATTACCAATAGGGTATATCCAACTTTTATGCACAAGCTAAAAACAGGCAGATGAGCACTAAGACAAGAACAAGACCTGTAGAAGCAGAAACTAAGACCATATAAGGTCTTGGTCTTGTCTTCGTCTTGGTCTCTAAAGGTCTTGGCCTTCTCTTGGTACTCCTTGGTTCCGGTTGGTGTAGTCTTGACTAAAACACTTATTAAAAGGATAATGGGTTCTTCGTTATGAGCAAGTCAGTAATCTCCCAGCAAATGTCTGGAGCACCTGATGATGGACAAGCCTCTTCTTAAAACAACAATTAAACAGACTATTACCATAAACAAGTTGTTTAAAGACAACACTGTGTATTGTCATATCAATTCTTCTCAGGGAGACCATGGATATAAGTTTGTTCCTCAAATGGAAAAGCAAGTCTATAGTAACTACTTAAAAAATGCTCTAAAGAGAAGAGTTAATCAAAAAGGACACCTACATTCCTGAGGCTACCCTTCTGTGAGTGGATAAACATGGAATCGAAGATACATACAGCTACATAGTTCTTAATAACCTTGGTCAGTGTTTATTGAAATGGTGGCTGTAAAGCTAAATTCAAAGAGCTGTTTGATACAATAGATAACATTAGGGGAAGTGTGGTGCAGTACAGCACCGCACATGGTTGGTTAGTAAAAGGAACTAAGAAAAAGAAAACAATGACAAAAAAGGAAGGAACTTTTCAATGAAGATGCCATAAAGTAGAGACCACCAGCTGCTGTGAGGTCTTCACGTGTCTTTTTTTCAGGATGTACATTACCCACTCGTACCATGTCTACTTTTATCTAAAACTTCCCTCTAAATTAAGAAGCTCTAAGGTCTGCTCACTATTGAATAAAGCACATAAAAGCCATTCCAACTTAATGAAGACATAGAAAACATGAGATCAGTGATGGTAAAAACAATGGAACCAGAAAGGAATACATGGGAGCACAAATGGCCCTGTAGTCAAAAACTAATTTCATGGCTTCTCTTTTTGACCTAAACAAGTCATCATTCTTTATAAATACTCATCTATGTAACACAAATAATTTTGTTCCCACCATTATGTGCTTGAAAATAACACAAGGCAGCATACGCCTCTTCTGGTAAGTCAGGCCCGTTAGGCTTTCTTCGGCTTTTGGAGCAGCTGCCGAATGTAATTTGTTGAGTTAGGTCCCGATTTATGAGGTGTGCTATAAAATTAAGAAACACCCTGTTATGTATTCCTTAGCACCGTCCAACAAAAATGTGAGATTAGCAAACCACATGCTCTAAATATTTTTGATTAAAAAGATTTGTACAATTCAGTCACTAAAAGCTGCAGACTTTTGTTTAAAATCACATCTTTTTTTTCCCCTCTCATTGAGCGGGACTACATTTCTTTCTTCTTTTTTTTTTTAACAGATCCATACACAAAGCTTTTTTCAAAGCTTTTTTTTTTTTTCGACAAGAACTCATATTGCTCAGTATTAATCAGAGTAATTAAAATCACTCGCAGTGGTTTTTACACAAACAGGAACCACCTGACGACTGACAAACACAATCAACCCTTGTGTCAGCAGCGGAGAGGAGCAGCCATTCAGACTGTGTACACTCTCCCACATTTCAAACAGTGGCTCACTGCAGGAATTTCTTGTCAAAACACAAGGGTTTTGGAGAAGGGAAAATGCCGGATGTTCCTCAAGTGTCATCCCGCTGCCAGAAGCTGTGTGTGTCAGATCTAAAACAGGCCTGTTTCTGCAGAGGAATCAGCCTTATGTTCTGTACTTTACAAAGCTGATGTGAGCTGTTTGTGTGGTGCAGCTAAAGCTAACCACTGTCTTGTCAAACAGTACTGATCTATCGTCACTACAGGGGGAAAAAAAGTGTGAAAAGTGTTTCTGGACTTTCCAGCAGGACAGACATGTCACAGACCTGACAGACCTTAGAAAAGATCAGGACTAAGAACCGGCTCAGGCTTTAGAACAGAGTCAGGCACTAGAAAAGGTCAGGCTTTAGGACGTGGTCAGGTGCAAAACATTATTTAAACATTTTGCATTCAGATAAAAAAATAAAAAAATAAATATATATATATTATGTCAATATACTCAATCCAGAATTCCTAGATTGAGCATAATATATGAAAATATAATCCTCTCCTCACCCATTACTACTCTTTATCAGCAAAGAGTGCACCGGAGTTATTTTTGTCTGTCGTATTGTAGTATTGTAAAAATGTATAATTGACTTCAGATTTTTATTTTTTTTTTTTGCAGTGCTGTAACCAGCTGTTCAAATCCAGATTTATATAAGTAATCTGAAAATATATTTTTAACCATATTCTACAATGAAGCTTTGCAGGCAGGAAACCTTGAAAAACATTTGTAGAGTAATTTAATTTGTCACGTTATCCCTCTCCCACAGTTCTGTGGTGTTCCTATGTAACAAATTCTCAAAATGAATAAAACAAAAAATCCATGGATGTAAATGTATGACGCAATAGTTAAGGCTGCATCAAATTCTGAGATTTTTAAGCCATATCTATTTATATATTTTTGGGTTTACACGCATAGTGTAGATGGTAATCATATTCACCACACTGTGTGTAAATTAAAGATATTATTTTTTGGTTTTTGATTTTATATTTTCTAGTAAATGCACCTTGCACAGCTATGTCACACAAAAATATCTGAATTTTAGCTGCATTTCTGTTATTTTTCATACAAAGTTATGAACTAAGATTTAACTTAATTGATGGAGGTTAAACAGAGCAACAGATCATAGCTCAAGCTCACCTGATTAAAATGCATTTTTTGCATATTTGCATATTTTATCTTGACTTATTGCTATGTTTATTTTTTGTTGTTGTTGTTTCTTGTTTGCCCTTTTGGGTTACAGTACTCAGATGCATATTTTATGTGTACGATGGCTTTGGCATTTCAACACAGTGTATGCTTAACCAAACTTCCTAAATGTTTCAGGTGCTGCCATGTTGATTTGCCATTTTACCTCTAGAGAGCAGTAGTACCGTAGATCGTCACTAGGAGGCGAGGAACCGTGCTAGCATGGTGTGTAAATGGTTGTAATGGACCGATCTCAGCATGGTTAACTGATCCAAGCTCAGTCTAAACTCGGCACGGATCGGTTTTCAGGGAGTAGTGCAAATGGGACTTTAGGGCCATTTCTGTTTGGTGCTCTACATGTTTATGAGTATAAATCTGGAGTCCTTGATGAAAGACAAAATCAAAACCAAACCCAATATAATATCTTTGCTAAAATATCTCCAACATATGTGCGGCATGTTTATTTATTGGCTCTGCTCTTCGTTCTCTTTCTATTCTTTTCATTAAAAGGCCCCCTTCAGGTTTCTACACCACCAACAACTATTAAGGAATGTAACAGTTCCTCCTCGGTTGTAGATAGATATTTGTAAAGTTGTAACTTTGTAAGTTGTATTCATACCCTCTAAACTTCCATTCTCACAGATGAAAGATTTATGAATGTTTACTTACATTCAAAAATTCAGACACCTACTTGTATGATTTTATGGACAGTTTTCTTTCCTAATAGAAAGATTAATTCCGAATACCTGGGGCTTCACTAAGAGGAGGTAGGCCTAAAGGCTACAGGGGTGCCAGAAAAGCCTCTGACCCTTTGTCCAGACGTGAAAAAAGTTTAAAAGTGGAACATCCCCCAGTTGTCTGAAATTAGCAACAGTGAAGAGGTAAGTGTTTCACTGTGTGGGAATATTGCCCATGGAGTAATTACTTGAGGATAATGCAATGGAAGCAGGGTTCCAGGAAATTGCCCCCTCCCAAGGGAAAAACATTTAAAAGTAGCCTAGGCCTCAAACTGAGTTTTTAAGAATTTATATTAACAATTAAATTATGTTATCAAGAAATATTTCTTACTTTATTTACACAATAATTTTATTATTGATAATTATATTATTAATTTGTATTGCCTTTCATAAGCCTACTTTTAATATTATTTGTTTTCATCTCCTTCTATACCATTGCAATGTACCATTCTCTGTTTTCGTTTTCATATTTAGCACTTTAAATGGTCTTGCTACATAAATATACTGTATAAATAAACCTCTCTAGCTGAGTTCTGGGTTTGTTGAGTGGAATTAAGAGTATAACATTATAAGGTTAAAATATTTAAAGATGGTTTTAAATAGTCACTAAAACAAACAGAACTTTAAAAATATACTATTTAAAAAAAATACTAATACACTTAATACAACAGGTTCTAGTTTTCAACTGTTGTAAAACATTTGCCCCTGTTTACGGTTAAAAGAGCATTGAGCAAGTTCCAGAGATTTTGCCCCCTCTGGCGACAGGTTAAAAAGGACAGAAGTGTTGTGTATGTGCAGGGGAGAAGAGAAAAAAACCCTGCAGTCTGCTGCCAGTGGTGTAATGTCATATCTGGTAAGAAAGTTATAAATATTGAGGTTACCTTTAACAGATCTGAGCTCCCTCCTTGGTGAAAGCTTCTTCAATATATACTCTTGTCTGATTTTGTCGCTGATCATCTTCCTATTTGGCCCTTTTGGGTGCACTAGACAAACATTTTTATTTCTTTTGTGGAGTATTTGCTGAGGTTTTAGCTGCACTTTTTGCTAGTCTTTTGTTATCTACCTTAAACACTGTTACCCGTGTTCTATTTTTGTCATAGAGACTCAACAAAGTAGTCAGGTGAATGAAAAAGTGTGTCAAGCCCGCCTGCAAGCCCAGAGAATTCAGGCCAAATCACTCTCTCATGAAATTAATTGCACCTATGGAGGCAACTGCAGTTAATAGAGAAAAGATCATTTTACATGTTGGGCAATTGTATGGGCATTAATACATTTACCTTTAGAAATAAATTTTGGTACCTTTAAATTTAGCTCAAATATTATTCTCAAATGGAAAGTTTCTGTTTGTATATTTCCAGCACCCATCACCTGTTTAAGTGTGAAACTGACTGGCTTTTTATAATCTCCTTTATCATAAAAAAACAATAACAATAAATAACAGCTTTATTTCATCAAAAAATAATATACTAACAAAATAAAAAAGAAACAAATATAGATATCAGCAAAAACGGAGATTATATAATATAGAAATTAAATTCATCATTTTCTATTTTGAAAAATATTTGGATGGAACCAATGTTTTTTCATGGCCATATGGTCTATACAGTCTATAAATTAACTGGTTTGTCTTGTATGATTAAAGTTATCCTGTCTGAGCTATCTATAGATGTTTAAACGTATATTATTGACTATGAAAACAAAATCAAAGGCGAGAATGTAGTTAAGAAAAGAAAAATATTCTAACCCTACACTTTTTGAGCAGCCTTATTTCAGTGAAAACCTAAAAAAATATTGAACAAAGTTATTTTACATTTACCCGTGCTGTTCAGCAAATTTGCAGTATTCCATAATGATGAAGAAGGGTGACAAAAGATCCTTCTGAAACTGGCAAATTGTCTACGGGAAACATTTTAGACACCCTTGCCCTTGTGCAAAACACCTGAAGGAAATAGCTTAACTGCCTCTTTAGCGTGTAATTAAGTTCTAGAAAGTCATAGTAATGACCTAATTATGTGATTTAGGTGTTTTGAAGCAGAGGGTCGTCTAAATGCTGCAGGACACGAGTTCTTGAGCTTGACATCCCTGATTTGATACTTACTTTATACTGAAGTTAAGGGGCAAAAGTTTTCATGCTTCTTTTTCTTCCACAACCTCCAGCTTATCTAATCTGATTCTGAGGGTTTATCTCAGTCATCACCTCCTTCTCCTAGCCTTATGTGAAGGTTGGTGCATAGATCTATTGGCCCACTGAAAGAATCTGGGCTGTCTTTAATGTCTCTGAGAGATGTTCTATTCTGTCATTTCCAAAATAGAACATCTTCAAGTTTCCTTCCACAGTAAAGTGTATCAAGCAACAAACAGAAAATGTCAACACAAGCTCAGTTATACAGCTCATGTCCTGCTTCCATGCGGTTCCTAAAAACACTTGCATAAAGGATCTTTTTTTTTTTTTACAGTGTCCTGTCTGGCGATGTGGCAATAAGAATAATTGTCTTGATGCAAAAAAGAGCCCCACAGCTTTTACTTTCACAAGTGGAGCAGTACGGCTATCGCCATAGTGTTCCACTTGATTTATGCATTTAAATTGCTTTATTATAATTATGCAGGGAGTTTTACAGATTACATTGCAGGACATTGCAATGTAAGTAGAACAGGAAAGGAAAAAAGGAGAAAAGATAAAACAAAGAGGAGATAAAAGGGAGATTCTGGTTGATGTTAAAAATTAACTTCACCCATTTTTCTGTAGATTTGCTCCTCTGGTTTTGGAAAATTGTTGTTGATAGTTTTGGCCAAGGTTCCGCTGCCACACAGAGGCGACATATTAGAGACTAACAGAGCAATAATACATGATGACAGTAAAAGTGAACCTCTCAGACAAGGTTGTGTTTGTTTCACTCTGCACTGAGAACATTTTTTTCGACTATCATAAATAAATCGTAAATTTTCATCTTTGGGCATCCAAGAAAATTAGCAGCCGTCATTATGACACCGGCGATGTTATCTGTAGAGAAAACAGTTGGGTGTGTGTTTTTGATTGGCTTCTCTCAACAGTACATTCCAAAGCAGTGAAACAGCAAAACCACAATACAACTTCTGTTCTCAAGATGAAACAAAGGAGTTTAGGGCTGTCTGTCTGTCAGGGAGGCTGAACTGCTGCAGGCGAATCCTCCTACCGACTGACGCACTGTTATTGTTTATACAAGCATATACAAAATAGCTGCAGATATGAAAACCAGCATGAGAAGACAGATGCCAAAATCCACATGACAGGGCCTTAATAGTTCTACAGTTAGCAGCAAAACCTGCTGGTTAGCACATTTAATTTGTGTTTTTTCATGGGTAACAGCTTAATGAGACAACTGGCACTTAAATGTGTTTTGTACTTTGAGGAGCTCCACTTATCTTGGCTTTTTAATGCGGCTAAATGCATTTATGAAAATCAGCCATGATATTCCCACCAACTTAGAAGAGTTCCCTGAACTCCTTAACAATGTATTTGCAAATGCTCCAAAGAATCAAGTCTTTGTAAACATTTACTCTCGTGTCTCATGGTATGTTAGAAAATTCAAAAATAGCCCCAATCATCTGTTCTTCCATCAGTTTTTCCATAATCTCATTGGAAAATGCATTTTTCTCATGGAAAATATGAAAAGTAAAATATATCTGTACAAGAAAAAGAGTTTGAGATTTTGGTGTGCTGTGCACTATTGAATGACAAATGCTCAAAAAGATGTGTCAGAGCATAATTATAGCTTCATGGATTATATAGTAAATTCTAACATAATCAGTGGTTGGTTTAATTAGAATTCAAAGGCATGATGGAACAATGGGCTCTAATCTCATTTTTTTTTTAAATCACTTTAAAGTGGGTGCGCGATTAAAGGACTATGTTGTAAGGCACTTTTTAACGGAAGCTAGCTATACACAACAAAATCACACCAAAATCATCAATGTAAATATTATGTATTAACTAATGGAGGCCTGGATTTGGAGTCACACACAAAATTATAGTGGAAAAACACACTCAGTATTGTGTATGGCCTCCAGTACCTGTAGGACCTCACTACAACGCCTGGGCATGCTCCTGATGAGGTGTCGATGGCGTCCTGAGGGATCTCATCCCAGACCTGGATTAAAGCATCTGCCAATTCCTGCGCAGTCTGTGGTGCAAACGTGATGTTGGTGGATGGATTGAGATATGATGTCTTAGATGTGTTCAGGTCTGGGAAATGGAAGGACCAGTCCAGATCCTCAGTGCTTTCATCTTGCAGGAACTGCTAACACAATCCAGTCAAATCAGGTCAGCACTGTTCTGCATTAGAAGGAACCCAGGGCCCACTGCACCAGCATATGGTCTCACAAGGGGTCTGAGGATATCATCTCGGTACCTAATAGCAGTCATGTTACCTCTGGCGAGCACATGGAGGGCTGTGTGCCTCTCTGTAGAAATGCCAATCTACGCCATTACTGACCCACTGCCAAACCAGTCATGCTGTTGCAGGCAGCAGAACGCTCTTCCTGGTGTTTGCAGACTCTGTCACGTCTGTCAACTGTGCTCAGTGTGAAAATGCTTTCATTTGTGAAGAGCACCAGTGGCGAATTAACCAACCCCGGTGTTTTCTGGCAAATGTCATGCACTGTGCTGGGCTGTGAACACAACACAAATCTGTGGACGTCGGATCCTTACACCATCCCCATGGAGTTTCTTTCTAGCCATTTGTGCAGACAAATCAACAATTGTGGCCTGCTGGAGGTCAATTTGCACTGCACTGACAGACACAGCAAAGCGCCAGTTTTATCCTGGATGAGGTGCACTACCTGAGCTGCTTGTGTGGGTTGCAGAGGTCTGTCTTGCTACTACAATTGTAAAAGTAACACCAACATTCAAAAGTGACCAAAAGATCAGCCGGAAAGCATAGATATTGAGAAATGATCTGTGGCACCCACCTGCAGAACCAATCCTTTATTGGATGTGTCTTGATAATTGCCAATAATCTCAACCTGCTATCTACTCCATTTTTAAAACAGCATGTAAAACTGATTGTCAATCAGTGTTGCTACCTAAGTGGACAGTTTAATTTAACAGAAGTTCGATTTGAGTGAAATTCTATTGCGTTGTGTATACATAAGGTATCCCAGTTATAAAGAGCATGTTGAAAATATTGGATGCTGTTTGAAAGAGGCTACTGGTTTAATTAGGATTATGGTGCTTGTAGACCTTTTTGCTTTGTTTTTGGTTATAACTTTTTTACCAAAAATCCCAATAAGCTGATCTGGAATTTATTGTATTATAGATAGCTTTGAAAACAGAATTTTTTTTTATAACTTTGATTTACTTGTCGTGTAAAATGCCAGCAATTTTCTGCTCTGCAAAAATTCCAAATTTAAATCCAAGAAAATTCTTCAATTGTTGGCCCATGCTGTTTCTGCCTGGAGTTTGCATGTCCCCCCCGTGCATGCGTGGGTTATCTCTGGGTAGTCTGACTTCCTCCAAAAACATGACATCTCTAAATTGTCCTTTGGTGTGAGGTTGTGTGTTTTTGCGTGCTTGTGTGTCATTGTTGACCATGCAAGCAAGATGAAGATTTGCAAACTCACATACTCTCAAAAATACATCTTGCCAGAAGCCAACAGATGCATTAGCCTATTTACAGAAATGTTTTGAAGCAATAAAATGAATTTACATGTATGATGTCAGTGCATTGACTAGAGGTGAAAAGCTGAAGCAAAACAAAGATGGTTGCGCCAACTTTTGTTTTTAAAAATGAACAAAAGGATGTGGTTTTTGCCTTGTGGATAGGAAAGATATCTCAATGTTCCTCCCCAACAGATTTGGTAAGAGTTTGATTTATCGGTTAACTCCTCTAGTTGTGAAACAAATCAAGAATGTAATACGGCATAGCTGCTGCTGCTGTGATTGGCTAAAAGCCCAACACAGGAGGTATGTGCCACTTGATTTACCCAATCAGCTGAAAGAATTATACTGAATGTCCCTCCCTCTTTAGGACACTTTCAACTTTCCAGATAGATGCATGTAGTTCAATTTGAATTCTACACTGTATCCATCTGGCTTATGCAAGGTTTTTTTATACATAAAAATGCCATTCCTATAGTTAGTTTTGTTTTTTTCAGTACATTTAATAGTTTTTCTCCACCTCTCTTGACAAAATGTGGATGTATTTTTCAGAAAATATTTTTATTAAAACATTTGTAGCTGTGACCTTCAAGATGAAACTTAATAAAAATGAACACATTTTTGTTTATTTTAAATATTTGCAATAATCATGTAACCTTATTGGGAAATAAATGCTTAATTTTAAACTACAAATCCAAAAATAAAAGTCGGAAAATGATGCAGTATTATGTTGATATGTCACAGGTTTGTGGTTTCATCACACAAAAACAAAACATGAAAAATCTTATTCAATTTTAATATTCCTGCAATGCAAATTGCTAATAACAGTTACCATGAGGAGTTGTTTAAGTTGCAAAGAGAGTTAAATGTATTCTGTTCAAATGCTGTATATTTACCTCAGTGCTATGTAAACCTTCTTGAAAGTTATGATGTTTGAATAAGACTGGAACACTATGCTGATTTTTTAGCAGAAAGTTTTCCGTTACAGCCAGTGTGGGGTCTGAGATTTAACATATATATAGTTGCAATGCTTCCTGCAACCGGAGCTCCTACGGTGAAACGGATTGAAAACATACAACAAAACTGTAACTGTCAGTGAATCATTGTGGCTAGATGACATTCACTTATAAAAGCCTTTGCCTAAATTACTTATTTCTGCACCTGGTTCTGTTCTGATCAGGAGGATCAGATCGCTGAAGTATCAAGCAGACATCAGCTCCTGTAGCCAAAACTGAGTCAGTGTGAGAAAATGTTTTCAACTTCCAAACGTCTGGCAGGAAGACAAACACACATACAGTGAAAGATTTAAGGCAGGAATCGGAGGAGCTGTCTGACCATGCTAAGTCTTAGAATAACAAACATCTGTAAGCTTTTTTCTCAGAGTGCTGCAATGTCAGAAACCTGTTTTTAATCCCGTTTCTAACTTGGAGCGATATATGCATGACTGAACACAGTGACCCCTCCCACCAGGTGCGATATGGAGACCAGGCTGGCTACTTTCATACGTGCAGCAGATTTAGAAAGGAAGGAAATTCATCCTGTAATGGTTTATGTTGTCGTTATTTGTTCTGTTTGTTGATTCCATTTATTCTCTTATGTCTGCCTGGATGAATTATTACACTTGTTTCAAGTGGTTGTAATCTGTGTCGTCTTTTTAAGGATGCAGTTTGCTAGTAAAATTAATTTCCTAAAACTGTAAAAGATTTATCAACCGATACTTAGATCATTGATGCAAAAAAATAATAATTAGCTGTTAACCCTTTTCATTATTAGGTATGAATAAATAAGAAAGAATAAGAATAAGGTATTGATATGAGGCCGAAGCAAACAATCCCAGATGCTAAAGAGATTCCTAAATTTGAAAAGATTTGCAGAGTTGATCAGATTCTCAGCTGGAAGCAAATTCCCACCTTTGAACAGATCTCAGATGCAAAATAAATTATTGACAAAAAGGTTTTGGAATTAAATGCAGTAAATCCTGATGAATTCCTGACTCCAAACAAGTTCTTGACTATAAACACAATTTTGGATGTTGAATGAATTGCTGATACTGTCAGGGTGTTATTTTTTTATCAGACAATCAAATGGATATTTTACTCCAAGCCATTGCTGAACAGATTGCCTAAAAGCTGCAACAGTTAATTTTCAGCGACATGGCTCACACAAGTCAATGCAGAGCCCATCATTGCACAAAATGGCTTCCGCAACATCTGCTTTACCTATCTTGTCAAGTGAGGACAAGGTTAATTTACATTAGATCACAGCAGTAAATCCACGAATTAATCAAAACTGTTGTCTCAAGTACATTGACAAAGATAGGAATTAGGAGATGAGATAGTATCATGAATTGACCACTGTTTTAGAGAAGGAGGCTGCAGAGACATTTTTTTTTATCAACATGGAAGACAGAAAGTAATGTTGATGAAGGATAAAGCAGGAAATTCTCTTTTTGTAAGCGGCTTTTAAAAAAAGGCGTTTTATTTTAGCCCTTGAAAGACTGTTATGTGTCCTACCTCCAGCGCAAACATGGACCAGCTGATGCATTCGATTATCACGATTATCACGCTCTGCCGGCTTCAGGCTCCCTGATCCTCAGCAGTCTTCTGTCCATCTCCAGCAGTTAGTCTCTGGATGCCTCTAGATAGTCTTGGCCTGCTGTCGTCTGCACACTGTCCTTCTCACAATAGGCTGCAGCCACTCTACCCTGCATTAGGACCTCTCTACCCGAGGGCAGTACAGAGATGCAAGTCCACTAAGAAAAAAGAAATCAGAATCAGAATCAGAATCAGAAATACTTTAATAATCCCAGAGGGAAATTACTTTTGTTACACGCAAAAGAAAAGAAAAGCAACAACCAGCACTTAAACTGCCGTCTTCATAATAACTGGGTGGTTGCTGGTCGTGGCTGGTTTATGTCTAGTTTACATAAATAACCTCATCAATAGTATTTTGTTAGTCTTTGCAGGATTGTATACCGACTTAAATTGCTGCTGTCCCATGGCAATCCCTATATTCAGTAGTTTGTCAGCTCTGTGTTGCCATAGCGCAAAAGATGATAGCTAAAAATAAATAACTTAATGATTAATAATTTATGTCATTAAATCCCTGTAATTATTACACACTGTACATTTAAAGGGGAATAATGAATTATAGACATGTTTTGTTATTTCAGTTTTTTCCTTGGATTTAAGTTGCTGTTCACTCTCTTTCAGACCAGTACTTAAAACAAACGCTTAATTTTTGTTTGCAAATGGAGAACAGGTCACTGGAATTCGAGAGGTAGACCAGTGATATCTGCACAGAATCTGGAGTTAAAACTTTAAACTGGATCTTTCAAGCTCTGTAATGCTGGTAGTCCTGCCCTCATTTCTACAATAAAATCTGTTACGTTATACAGTTTAAGAAAAATTATTCTCAAGGTCTTAGCACTAATACACATACTTTAGATGTAAAAAAAAAAAAAGTTACCTGATTTACTTGTTCCCAAAGAATCATATTAAATTAAAAAGTTTGTATAAATAAACAGTATCTGGCATAAATAACAAGCTAATGAGCAGTCTGAATGCTATAAAAGGGATTTGCTTGAAATTAATTATATCTTTAAAATTTTTTTTTCATCATAAAAAACTTCAGGGATTCAGTTCTAGCAAAAAGCTCCACTCAGGGACAGTTCTACAGAATCATGTTGCCACTGGTGTAGAGTGCACAGCAGGAGGGTGTGAGTGCATCTGCATGCGTCATAAATAAATAAATAAAAAAAATGGGACAAGAAGAGCTGCAAAAGTGGCCTTTTTGTTAAAAAAAAGGACAGCAAGGACAGACTGAAATCGAGCAATAAATACAATGATGGGTGGTACAGAATTGCTGCAAAATATTTTCCCAATGAATTCTAGCTCTCCATCTTTTATGTGAAGTGGTGAAATTAAAATGTAATTGTTAAACTGAAAGATAGATATCTGCAGGCTCAGGATGTTTTCTTAAATAAATTAATCCCCCAAAAATTATTCAGATGAATTGTTGATGACAGGTGTAATTTTATATGTTTCGTTTAACCGACAGTGATCCATGTTTTTCTACTGTATACCTAGAAGGAAGTACCTGTAACTTCCTCCTTCCACATTCCAGACAGTTTCCTCAAATGTCATTGTCTCTACCTCTTTTAAAGTAACACAAACTCTTCATCGCATATCAATTTCTCACGTCATTAACCTGCCATTTACTATCCACTACTAAAAAATGTAAAACAAGGAGGCAAGAGGAAGATTTTAGACATCACAATCAATCCTGAATGCATTTTATCATTGTGGTAAATATTTACCACCAACGTAGTCTACCCTCAAAGGCACTGCATATTTGCCCTGTAGCTGATGTTATCAGGAGATCTTCACAGACAGAAGCCTGTAGCTAAGACAATTTGCATATAAATATCTACGAAGTCTGTGTTTTATCTGTCACCTATATCTAAGATATAATGAAACAGAGTCAGACAAAAGCTATATTGTGTCCAACTTTGGCAACCAGCTCTCCTGAAATGTGCCAGAAAAATAAAAGGTAATTTCCAGCAGTGCGTCTTTGACAAATACGCATTGTTTGAAAATTGGCAGCTGGTAGTTGTGAAAGAGCCTTACAAAACATTCTTTCTGCAAGTCACCAACACTCAACACCTGACATTTAGTTTTAATATTACTAAACCATTAAATTGTTTATAAGATGAAAAACTGTAAAGACAAACCAACAGCAAACCCAGGACTACTACCTTATGGGCCTCTTCAAGAACCAATCATTTAAGAACATCATGTCTGTTTTTAATCATTGTCCCATTCTCAAGCATTTCATGGAGGCACAGTGCAAAATACCACTGCATGCTACACCATGTTTTATGTTTTCCCACAGTAACTACCTCACTGATACTAAGAGCTGACGCCCTCCACCAGGGATATTATCTCTGAGTTTTCAAATAACTTTATCTGGTCAAGGAAAAAGTTGTATTTACTCAATTTTTTATATCAAAAAGGATTTATTTCCTAAACCTAAAGATGTCTGTGCTAACCGTGTGTCCCTTGATTTGTTCCAGTCAGGTTTCAGTGCTGACCACAGTATTGAGACTTTCCTGATTAAGGTGTTCAGTGACATCTGTATAAATGCGGACTGAGGGAAAAAACACAGTGCTGGTATTATTGGCCCTCAGTGCAGCTTTCGCAATGTTGATCAATTGATTTTATCGGAGGCTCTGGAAAACTGGGTGAATCTTTCTGGTACAGCACTTGGCTGGTTTAAATCCTACTTGAAGGACAGGAACTTTTATGTGTCATTAGGGAAGTTTAAATCACATGTGGGTTTCCTAATGCTTCATTCTGGGGCCCCTTCTAATCAATTTCTACATGCTCCTTTTAGCTCATATTGTATCAAACAAGACCTGATGACCTGAGGAGATCCAGTGTATTCTCATTATGAGTTCGTATGAAATCGTACGAAAAGTTATGCACCTTAATTT
>NW_015150696.1:895378-915194 GCF_000732505.1 Cyprinodon variegatus
TTTTTTTTTTTTTTTTCAGGAGGCCACTTTGGATTCGTTCACACAGCAGCCTGAAGTGAATCAAATCTGATTTGTTTTGGTCTTATACAAACTCTATCTGATCTTTTCATGACTGTCTGAACAACACAGATCTGATTGTTTTACAATGCAACTTAGGCCAATTGGCTAAGTGGTCCTAAATCTGACACATATCTGAACTTTTCGAATGCAACCTGGGTCTGAAGGGCCATGAAGCCGTTCAGAGACATTCATCTGACATTCTGTTCTGCATCTTGCTACGCAGAAGCTGGAAGAAAATGAAAAACCAGGCCAGAGGATAATAACAGTCTCTCTTTTGATCTTCTTACGAAGATTGTGTTGATAATTCACTTGCTGAGATTGGGAAAGAAAATAAAGATGAGCTCCAGCACTACGATCCATGTTTGCTTCCATAAACACAGAGCATGCTCACTAGTTGTGATGTCACTGTATCCTTTACAGTGCATGTGGGTCACTTAAATTATATGAATCTCATCCTAAGACGGAAAGCCTATTAAACGTGTGCTAGAGCATGCAGGAGCCCATTTCTCCTTGTGCATGCTCTGTTTAAAAGTTGCTGTTTGCATTGCTCAATAAAGCTTACTTTCCAAAAGTTTGTTAATTTTTCCACTACAAAAAATCTTAATCCTTACGTGCTGAAGCTCACCCCAGTGAACAAGAGTGACGCGTCCCTATGCATAGGGTTGGTCTCTCAAAGTCTCTCAAAGTTGTCTCAGCTTATGGGCCTTTGGGGGACTTCAACACCTACATGGGTAATGACAGTAGTAAGACCTGGAAGGGGTGGTATGTAGGAACAACCTCCCCAATCTGAACCCAAGTGGTGTTCTGTTATTAGACTTCTGTGCTAATCACACTTTGTCCATAACAAACACCATGTTCGAGCACAAGGATGTCCCTAAGTGCACTTGGCACCAGGACAGCCTAGGCCGAGGTCAATGATTGACCCTGTAGTTGTGTCACCTGATTTCCAGGTTGCTTATCTCAGACACTTGGGTGAAAAGAGGGGCTGAATTGTCAACCGATCACCAACTGGTGGTGTGCTAGATCCGCTGGCAAGGGAGGAAGCCGGTCATACCTAGCAGGCCGAGTAAGTTTTTTGAGATGTTATGTTCAATGCCGATTGAAGTAAGAAATGGATGCCATCAAGCTGAAAAAAATTAGCCTACCAGGCCTTTCTTAACTATTAGGACTCTGGCACTAGCTGAGAGGTACCGGCATGCAAAGCGTGCTGCAGCTCGTGCAGTCGTAGAAGCAAAAACTCCGGTCTGGGTGGTGTTCGAAGAAGCCATGGAGGAGGAATATTGGTTTGCTTCGAAAGTGTTCTGGCAAACTGCCCGCCACCTTAGGAGGGGGAAGCAGTGCCTTACCGACACTGTTTACATTTCAAGAATCTCCTCAATCCCATCGTCACCTTTACCAAGGACTTACCCATCAGATAGGCGGAAGTCCCTGAGGTAGTTAGAAAGCTTCTCCGTGGCAAGGACGAAATTCGTCCTGAGTAGCTTAAGTCTCTGAATGTTGTAGGACTGCCTTGGCTGACATGTCTCTGCTGCATCTAATGGCGGATGGGGACAGTACCCATGGATTGGCAGACTGGGGTGGTGGTCCCTCTCTTTAAAAAGGGGGATTGCAGGGTGTGTTCCAATTACAAAGGGATCACACTCCTCTGCGTCCCTGGTAAGTTCTACTCCAGGGTGCTGGAAAGGAGGATCTGGGTGATAGTCGAACCTCGGATTCAGGAGGAACAATGTGGTTTTCGTCCCAGTCGCGGCACACTGGACCAGCTCTATACCCTTCATTGGGTGCTCAAGGGTTTGTAGGAGTTTGCTCAACAAGTCCACATTTGTTTTGTGGACCTGGAGAAGGCGTTCGACTGTATCTCTCTTGGTGCCGTCTGGTGGGTTGTCCAGGAGTATGGGGTCCAGTGCCCTCTGAGAAGGTCTTTCCATTCTCTGTTTTACCGCAGCAGGAGCTTGGTTCGCATTGCTGGCAGTAAGTCAGACCTGTTTTCGGTTTATGTTGGTTTCCAACCAGGGCTGCCCTTTGTAACCAGTTCTGTTCATTACATTTATTGCTAGGCACAGCCAGATTTGTGCTCTGGGCCCTCAAAATGTCAAGTGTTGCACATGATCTTACCTTTGATCTAAAAGTATGCCACAGGTGTTTTTGCAGAGTCAGGTTCTCCTTTGATGCACAAATTCTAACTTGCAGAGTCCAACCTCCTTTTCGCCTTTTGGTGGTGAACTGTTCAATCCTCTGCTGTCGTCATACAACTCTTTTCCAGTTTCTTTGAGTCCCTGTAGAGCTAGATAAACATCACAGTTGGGATCCTTTATTTCCTCTGCTTTTGTCTACTCATCTAAAATTTCTATAGCTACATGAATGTACACAAATTATTTAGTGTCAAAGCAATTTGTTTCTTTTAACTGATCTACAAATAGACCAGATGCTGTAAACGGTGAAAAGGTCAATCTTGTGGTGCTGGGATGGCGGCTGGAAAAAAAAGTTTGGATAAACTGTAAAATCTAGAAGTGACTGTACTAAGTGCCTTTGCTTTGATCGTAGCCACTTAAGTCAATAACTATGTCTTTACCAAATGGGATGGAACAACACACATTTTAAAAAGCCCACGATGTAAATGAGCTGAGAGTTTTTTCTCTCACTATATGCAGATGCAGCAGGGTGAGATTTTACTCTATGCCGAGGTTAAGAACAAAGTTTACATTTTTAAACTTTCAGAACTGTCATTTGGAGCACTGAGTGGTTAATTTAACTCTTCACCTTGCACACTTTGCACTAAAACAAACATCACTCTTTTCTCAGAATTTGACTGTTTTGGCTGCTTTTCTTAGTTTGTGCGCTGCTACCTTGTTACTACCTTTAGCATGACATGTCATATTACAAACAAAATATTCTGTGAAGGTAAATGAAAAATGTTAGTGAATGATTATGAGTTAACTTTTGACATTCCGGCAACTAATCACAAGTTAATGTTTTAATTGACTGACAGACCTACTTGGGACTGAACATGAGGTGATGTATCAAGTTGTAGGCATTTATGGGGTTTTGTGGTTTTGCCTGGGGAGGGCTGATATTATGAAAGGCTCACAACAAAGTATTTGTTCTTAGGGTGCCCAAAAGGCAAGCATCCTCCCTGCATTAAATACATAAGCATCTGTGCAGCTATGCAAATATAAACCTAAGCATAGACTGCCCTGGTATGTACATGCTGCATCTCATGTTAATTCTATATGATACACATCTAATAGTTTCTTTTTTTTATAATGGTGTTTTCTATTTGTAAAAGGAGCACAGGGAGGTCCCAGAGTTTCTCTGAAAATTTTCTTCACTGGAGAAAACTTGCAATGACACCAATTTACATGAGATAGACAGCAAACGCCTCTTATTGACTGAAATCACAAGAAATATTGTTATTAGTGATAGATAATATACCTGCCTTAAATATATGTAGAGAATGAATATGTCATAAACAGTATACAACCACTGAGCCAAATAGACATATTTTTCTTACATCCCAAAAGCAATGTAAAAAAGGACAGAAGAGACTTCATAAAAAAAAAATCTATATATTTTAAATGACAACCTCATCACAGAATTACAAAAGTGTGACAATGTTAATAGAAAAAACATTTTCATCAACCAATTCAAGGGGTTTTAAGGGGTTAAAACTGCCTTGTTAAGAGATTGTGAAAGCTTTCAGCAAATTGCTCTAGTATTGCTGCTAAATTAATATCAACACAAACACTAGTGAGAGGGTTTAGAGACTGAAGGGAATCATTGTGGATTAAAAGTGAATATCCTGGAAGATGAATCATCATCATTCCCGTTTGTGAAGTAAGAACACTCTGACAGAGCAGCACTTTGACCATCAGCACCCCTTTGAAGTAAGCAGCAGCCTGCTGCTGGTTACTGGTTATTTATCTGTCACCAGCCGCACTCAAAGATCTTTACTGTTGTTTAAAGGAACTCAGGTCTCGTTGAGCCTCCCACTTAAGATCTATATCTATGTGACCATTTTTTGCAGTTGTTGAGATCTTAAAAAACAATCTAACTAGTGACTGTAAAAGATGTGTTGAGATTAGTGGTGAAAAGTTGATGACAATCAGCCAATGGGAATGGGGGGGGTGATGGTGCAATGAAATGTTGCGGACATGATAAGCTATTGGAAACACCATCAGTCTGATTTGGCAGAACATTTTTCGCCAAACAACCCTTCAGCTTTAAACATTTATTTTGATAAATAATTGGTGTGTTTTAATCCTGATTTGTTACTACTCCAAATTATGTTGTCCTCCTAATCTTTAAATGTAATAAAAACATGTCAAGTTTATACTATAGTATGGTTGGTTTAAATTGAATTATATTCCTATTAAAAATATTAATTTTTCTGTAGAGCTATCTTGGAAACAGGTTTTTGCAAATCCACATCTAAATGAAATTTTAGGCCCAATAGTAGGATACTGTGGATGCTGAAAACACCATTAGGTATTTCAGCCTTTTAAATTAAGGTGTGTGTGACCACATAAGCTTTTTAAAGTTTCACCTTACTCACAGAGATTACAGTCTGAGGCCCCTGATCTTTACTCAACCACAATCATAATAGAGTATTAAAGCTTATTAAGGATGGAAACACACTTTTCAGGTTTACATAATACCGCTTTGAGAATTTTTTGTCCTGAAACAAAATTCCTTATGAATCTCCCAGTCTTAATACAAGCCCAGAATAAAAAAAAACGGAATGTAAACAACATTGAGTATGAAGCAGGAAATGAACATTTTGAAACCACTTTGTTGTGAACAGATAATAAACAGCTTAACTTTTTAGCTAAAACATTCAAAAGATTCACTCAGGATGTTATAGCTGAGGTATTTTTAAGAGATTCTCATGGACAAGTCCTACTGTCCGATCTTAGTTGGAGTATATTTGCTTTGTCTCGAATGTCGAAAATGCTTCTGTTGAGGAATGAACACTTGATTAATCCAAACAGGAGGTTGAAACTAAAGCTGACACTTTAGGACATATGTGGTCTGCTTCCAAAATAAATGTTGGTTTGATAAACGTTAGAGTAAAAAAAGATGAATAACAATCAGTTAATAATGGGCTCAAGTTAGCATGTAGGAAGCAAATGACCCGGAGGAAAGCATGTGTTGGATTCAAATATGGGATTATAGACTGAAGTGAAGCCTAATGGGAACATTTTGATATTCAAATAACTCAGTGTTAACTGTGAAACCAACCACTGATCTATAGAAAATCAACACTACTGTAAATGTCCATCCAGTTTATGAAATATTTAGTAACCTTTGGTATTCTGAAGTATAATATTTGTGTTCTGGTACACAGAGGAATGATTAAAAAAACACCATGGAATTACCTTTGATCAGGATTGTCATTTATATCCTATATTAAACAGATTTCTAAAATTTCACTCTTTCATTTCCAGAATACTGCAAAAGTTAGAAAGATCTTGTCCAGCAGTGATGCGGAAACTAATTTCCATGCATATATTATTTGAAGGCTGGACTTGTGCAATTATTTACAATCAGAAGGTCCACAAAATGTAGTTAAAAGCCTTCAGATGATTCAAAAGTCCATCTTACATACAAGATATCCCTCATATTATTAACAGAACACTTCACTCTTAATGTGCAGCTTTACGTATTATTGCTTCCTAGAATTACTAAAAGTTGAATGGCAGATCGTTTAGTTATCAGGCCCCTCTCCCATGGAACAAGCTACCAGTTTTAGTCAAAGACGAAGACACACTGTCTACAGAGCTTAAAACGTTCCTTTTTAAAGAAGATTGTAATGAGAGGGGTTCAGGTAACCCTCAGGCACCCTAACACTGTAGTTTTGCTGTTCTAGACCTGGGCTGCTAGAGGACACAAGGGCCTTTTTTCATATTTGGCTTGTTTTCTATCCTAAAGTTCTTCATTAATTCTTAGTTAAAGTTGTGACTTCATGTTCCTTGCTGTTTTTCATCACAGTAGCTGCATCTGGCACTTTGTTTGCTGTGACACCATTTTGGGACCCCCCACAAATTGACAGCAACTAGCGAGTCTTTAGTCATTGAGCCCAGATTTAATGAAAAAGGGGTAGATGTCATGCAGCCCGAAAAAAAGCATGATTCATGGTAAGAAAGAAGGAAATGAATTAAGAGAGGCAGCTGTTGACTGCTGATTTTCCCAAATGTGACCCCTATTTGCTTGATATGCAAAGTCCAGCTAATGTTATTTTTCATCATTAACCAAGCTGCTTCAGTAAAGTAACAATAAATTGCCCAACTGCCTAAAAAAACGACAGAAAATATGAATCCTGTGAATATTCCTCTTCGCTCCGAGTCAGAAAGCCACTCCATATTGTACCATAACTTTCACCTTAAGAACCTTCAGGTCCAGCAAACATTGTGTTCACTCTCACCTACTGACAGACACCTTTTTGAGCCCCTGCTCTGATACGCTTTCACAAATATTCTTAAAGGGATCTGTTGTTTATCTTTACTAGATGAAGCTATAATTACTCTAGGATAGGTTTAAAAGGCTCTGTTTAAAAACTAACCTTTATTATTCTGCATTGGAGTGATGTGACAGGCGTGTCTTGGACCTGCTAGATCAGGATGGAGGTGAGTAAATTAAAAGATTCTCCTGCTGATGAACCAGAAGCTCTAAAAAATGATCTGACATAACACATAACATACTGACCTCAGATCTATCTAAATATCTCACACAAGTAGAAATCTTTCAACAGAAACAATTGGACTTCATTATATAAAAAGCTGTAAGTGCCTCAAATACATTAAATTAAAATGGAAATAATTCCATTAGATGAAAAAAAAAATTTAGATGTATGTATCAATTTAATGAAAATATCTTTATTCTAAATAAATGAACAATATTTCCTATTTCAGTTATTGTTTCTTTTAGTTACATATTTTTACTTTATGACCATGTGCTGAAGAAATCATGATTTGTTTTTGTTTCTATGCCTTACAAATTAACATCATATTTGCTGCAAAAATTTCCATCAAAATCATTTGGTTTGTAAGGTGAGCTGCAGGCTATTTATATCATATGCCTTAGCAAGTGAGACATGAAATCCTTTAGTCATGAGTATTAAATAGGGAAAATTACATTAATTTAAGCTCTGAGCATTTCTAACTCATAATTTTGGAGGGATTGTTGATCTTTCAGATATAGTTGTTAAGGACCTTTATCATATTTCATATTCATTGTGACAGGATGTGTTTGGCTCTTGGTCTTGATTCTGTCTCACCCTCTCTCAGCCTTAGTCTCAGAAATAAGAAAAAACACCTTATTGTAGCTTAAAACTCTATTTATATTGCTTTTATTTTGAATAAATAACTTTTTTATGCTCACAAGCCTTGAGAACTGGCATAAAAAGAATAAACTTTAACTTTAAAGTTTAAAGTTTTCTTTCTAACTGGCTTGTGAGAGGCTGAACAGGGTGTTGATAGGTTGAACAGGCTGATGCCAGGTAGTAAAGCGGGATGAAAGCGGAACAGGCTTGTGTTAGTTTGAAAAGACGAAAGATACCTGAACAGGCTGGTGGTAGATTGAACAGACTACAGGCAGGCTAATGGAGAAAATTTAGTAGTAACAGTCTAAAGATAATGAGAACCCACTGAGGGCAGGGTGAGCGCAAGAACACAGGTGTTTGTTTAAGCACTGGGGGTAATATACCAGGCAGAGAGATAATCAGGCAATGACTAACTGAGAGAGGCCTTTATCAATATGCAAATCTCGAGGTTAAAACAATTCATTCTTAGACAGCAGCAAATGAAGGTATTCACTCAATCAGCAGACTGGTTAGCAGGTGGGCGGGGAGTCAGCCTCAAAACAACAGCACAAAGCCAGACTGAACATGTCCATATCCATGATTTTTAAAGTCTTTTTTGCATTGTCTCAGTTCTTAGTTGAAAAGGCCAACAGAGATAAAAAACAAAAAACAAAAAACATTTTCACACTTATTCTAAACAGATTACTTTGCAACAACCTCAAAGTTAGTGAGCAATATATGATGAATGGTATCAGACAACATTGTTTTGTCAACTTTCCTTTTCCTTTTGTTTTCCAGATGTAAAATAGAATATGAAACTTGATTCATACAATCCAATAGGTTCAAAGTTACAGAATGAAAGACTTTTTGGAAACTATTCCAACTATGTGCTTTTGCTTGACAGTCTGAGACTTTTCTTCCAGAAGATAATTTAGTCAAACAAAACTTCTAGATGCATTTTAATTTAGTCTTATTAGGGAAACTGTGTCATTAATGAAAATCATTATTTGCATGGCTGCAAAACTTGTGAGGTAAATCTGTCCTTGGGCAGTATTTGGTATTTAGGTAAACAAGTCAAGTTTGCTCTTGTTTTATAGGTGTAATTGTTGCTTAGTCATTTAGTCAGTTGTAGTCTCAATGTTAATCTTTCCCATTTTGCATTCGGACTACTCACCGCTTGATTTTGTAAACAGGATGAAGTGGATAACAAACATCTTGTTATATGATAAAATATCACAAAGTCTAGTGCAACATCAAGTCAAATACTCTCTTGTTTATTTATCCACACATTTAAAACAAATGCTGCATAAACCAGTTTAGAAAAAATATTAAAGCTGGTACCATTTTAAGAAGCTGTCATTTGACTTTGATGTTAAAGTTGAAGAGTGCATATTGAGAGTTTGATATGGTTCTTGTAAATGTAATTTAAGGCCTATGACCACTCTAAGCTGCCGATTCTTTGTAGGTGTCAGCAAGGTTTTAGTTCTAACAAAAGCTTAACCTCTCTGAGCCAACATTTCCACACAATCTGTTACAACATCCCCATGATAATTGTTTTGATTAGAAGTCCACAAAAAAACAGTGATTTCAGCCGCACACTCTGGAAGGGATAAAGAACATACAAGTACATGAGGGTGGGTTGTTTGGCTTAGGTTTCCCAAGTTGCTTTTGGAATAAGATCAGACCTTGAAGAGGCCCTTTACGGTCATGCTTTATCCATGCTGGCCTTGTTATGCTTGGGCTTTTAGATAAACTTCTACTCCTCAGGTCAGTCAGATCACCACATTTAACATACTTACACATTTTTAGAGACTTTAAGATTAAAGACCCTCAATAATCAACAAAATTATGTTTGAGCATATTCTACTGATTAGTAGCATAACCGAAAAATGAATAATTCAGAATGCAATACACACCATTATTAAATGTAATTTTTTACAGTAAACATGGCTAGATTTATTGAGGAAGAGCTGCAACAATCCTAATTTTCATGTATATGGCTTCCAATAACAAATACCTTAAAACAATTTCTTGAAAAGTTTGAGTATTGTAGGGATCAATGAATAGTAGAAATTTCAGGATACTGGGATCAATAAGCATTTGCTAAAGTGTTAAAATGTTGCATTACGTGGGGAAATCAGCTTGTTGCTCTGCTGAGGTGTTAAGTGTTAAATCAGGTTTCTTTAACTGCAACATCCAGCTTATCTATATGTTTGGTTTTTGTGTAGTTTGGGAAAGGAGTTCGGGTCAGACCAGTTCGCAAGGCATGTCACCACATTAGGCATCGTTACATTTGTGCGAGTGGATGCCAAGTCAGGTTCTGGACACATTACATTTTTTATAAATGAAATATGCAGAGGAAAATATGAAGTACTCCAAAATATTCAGGTAGACTTTTACTTAATAACAAATAATAAATCAACACTAGAAGACATGGCGCCTAAAAGCCTAACTGACTCTTTCACTTCACAGTGTATCTCCATCAACTTGGATTTTGTGCCTCTGCAATTTTCTTTCAGCCTGTCAGACTTGAATTTAAAAGAAATGTAGACTTTCATTGGAAAAGAGGTCTTTGACAATGAGCAAACGTCCCATCCTTAATCCAAGTAAGAAACTTCTGATGTTGTCTGCTGTTCATAAGTGGGTTTCTGCATGAAAGGTCACAGCTGGTGCCCATGCCATGTTTTCTGCCATAAACCATGTTATTATTTTGGACCATGGGGACAATTGTTCATGCTGATATCAACTTTGAACATTAGTAAACAATCAGCAAGAGCTACAAACGTCCACAAAATATTCCGACAGGGACATGCTATCATGTCCCCCACTGTACTAGGGGACAAAGGGATCCTATTAAAGAATAAACACTATACCTATGGGATTCCAGAGAATGGGGTGCCACATTTGGAAAAAACAAAGACAACATGGCCAAGTAAACTTCACTCAGTAACCCCTGCTCAAGTTAAGTTGTTGGCAATCTCAGAACCAGATTCTACAAAACAGACTTTCTGCAATGTTTATATCTTTGCATTGTTTTATTAACAACTGATTTCAACCTGTTTTCCTTTCTTTTTTTTCTGTTAGTTTAGGGGAGTTTCACTAGTTTAATTAAGAGCTTTCAACTGAAATATCTTTGACTTGGATTTGAATGTTTTTTTAATACATACATTTTAGATTTTAAATGGAAATTGTGCATTTGTTCAACATCTGTGCAGAATCAACTGTCTGACTGTGATGCATACATTCATTTGTTGTCTTAACACACAGACAGACACAAGCATCTGTTCACTGAACAATATGCAATAGTCCAAAAGTTAACATACAAACACCCCCCTTGCTGGAGCACATCAAATAATAATATAATAATTATAATATATATAATAAAAATAAATAATAATTATTGCACCAGACATGCATAGATATGTTATGCTTTTGTCCAGCATCTGAAATAGTATGACATATAAAACATCAATATCAACAATAATAAACTTTACAATGTTTTACATTGTACTTATTCATCAAATGCATTGAACTTTGTATTTAAATTTGAGTTATGCACTTTTGCGTTCTCTCATGCTTTGTGTTTATGTTAGGACGAGAAAAGTATTTAGGACAATGTTACAACTCCTATGCACAAGAAGCAATTGACAGAGATAATGAGTTAGAGCTAGTTGATTAAGGTTAACAGTTGCATTAAAACTCTAGCACGGTAATTTATAACTGAAGACACAAGAATAATAATTCAATTGAACTATTGAACAAAAAAATAGAGTTAAATCAAAAGGTTTAATATTAATTCCTTATATAAATGCTGCCACTCTGATTGCATCTACATTCTTTACAGCTTCCAAACATATCTCCCTCAATAAAGATTTCCTTTCTTTCCCAGAAACTGTGTAAAAGCATCCTGACAGCCTCTCGGAGCTCTCAGCATCCAGCTGGGTTTTAAATCTATAATATCAAAGGTGGAGAGAAGGTGAGAATATCCAAGCATCGGCGGAAGGAGGGCTCTCACTGTGTTGTGGTTTATTTAGGCTTCTTCTGGTGAATATGCTGGTGTCCTTTTCAACCTCTACATTATTAATGTATTAAAAAAATGTAAAATCAAAAGAAAACGTCGTGAGAAAGAAACAGAACAGTGTCGAAACCCTTTCGAAGGAGATGGGAAAAAATAAAGGACAAGAAACATTTAACGTAATTTATTCAGTCACCTGTATCTTTTCCCCTAATGGACAAGAACCAAGTCAGCTATAGGTTAAACTGTAACACTTGTCACAACATTAACACAAGAGACTGACACTGGAACAACAAGTGAAGAGGACAAAACATCAGAGAAAACCAGCAACGGAGGTAAAAGTGACAAAGAAAAAATAAACTAGAACAAAAAAGTTGAAGAAAGAAGAAGAACAAACACCACATAAATCTGTGAAAAGGAATAGACTGAAGAGCAAGCTTATTTTGCCCACCCCTCAAAGTACAGTGAATCATAAATCAAACAAAATGGCAAGAAAGCTGTAAATTACATTCTCACAAAGTTAACACCTTGATGCAGTATAGGCTTCATCACAATTTCCTAACAATCCACATGATATAAAGATAATATTCATTATCATTTTATGAGTACAACCAACCTTCACTCCTAATATACAATTGTATATTGTTATTTTTTTTATGATTTTAAAGTAAATTAGTGTTAACCATTCTTGAGTTCTTGTTCCAACTTATTATTTTTATAACGTTTCACTCCCTCTGAAATGATAAACAGGTTTTCTTTTTTTAAATAATCCCTGTATATAAACAGGCAACTTATTTTTCTTTATGTAATACATAAATTGTGCAGCTAAAAATTTTATCAAATCCTCAAATTTTAAAGCTTTTAGATGAATAAAAAGCAGATTTATATGTTTCTCTGTAGTCTGCTTTACAAACATATCTAATTATTCTTTTTTCAACTATACAATTTGTATCCATTTAGTTTGATATGTAAGAAGGGACCAAGTTTTTTTTCATTTAGGAACATTTTTACATTGGAAATTATTGCAAGAAATGTACATATCTTTGTTTTAATATAGTTAATATGAGGTTACAAGCTAAGTGTGCTTTGAATAATTATTCTCAGTGCCATTTATTATCAAGTTTGTGTCCATGTTTTTGACACAATTTCCACAAATTTGGTTTTATTTAAGATTAAAGATGATTTGTTTAAGTCAAATTCGTATTTAACTGTATCTACCAAAGTTTCACATTGCTGACCAGCATTAGGGCTGCTTTCACACTAAACCTTTGGAACTCTTTTTCTAGCCAGAGCCCAGTTTCTAATCTCGATCACACGGCAATTAACCCAATCCAGGACCCTGAGAAGGACCCTGAAACCGACACTGTAAAAGTTTACATTCAGAGTACTGAAAGATTTTAAGTGAACACAACTCTGTTCTTGCCAATTCTTGCTCAGAATAAGAACTTGTTGCCTGACTATCTAGCAATAGGTCAGGCTACAGTAGTACTGCAACATGTAAGCAAGGTTGTTGGTTCAATCATTCGATATCTTTTGACCTGTTGGTTGCATAGTGTATGAAACATCATATTAAAATTTAGTTCAAGAACACAAGTTTCCTTGGTTTTGTAAGTTTTAAATAGGTTAATAATGCATTATATGCTTGATTAGTCAGTATGGATAGCTATAACTCAGTATGTAAAATAAATTAGGGAGAGTCAATCAGGAGCTAAATGGACAGGTCTTTTAAGTTACCTATGCTCAAAAACAGACACTGTACTAGGTCAACCAATCAAATATTTTTTTGATAATTTTAAAAGTTCTTTCATATTTGTATACAAGAAATATTGAAAGTTACCTGGACTTTAAATAAACATATAAACAATAACTAGAAATAAATCACGTTTTGCAGTACTTCCTTACTTTAAAGAGTTGATTTAGTTAACTCAAATTTTTCAAGGCAATTGGTTTCCTCCTAAGTTCTGAGTTAAGTTCATTTTCCTTAAGCTTGCAGTACACCCTGCAGCATAAATGCCTTTTGGGTGAGATTATCAAAAGTGGGAAACAGCTTCAGGACAAAATGTTTTTCACATTCAAATACCAATGAGTGGACCGTGCAAACAGCCCAATACGTCACCCTTCATCCTTGATTAGAGGAGGCATATCATGCAAAATCTTGTGTTGCATTGAAATACATTTGGTTGTGTACTTGGAGTCTGAGTGTAGAAAAGTAGAATTTAATCCCTACAGGTTCTGCATATGAACCTATTCCCAAGTATTCAACTCTTATGTTAAAGTAGATCTCTGTGGAATGGATGGGGAGGGGTTTAATGTTTCTCATTTGCTCTTAAACAGACCAAATGAGTTGTCTTCAGATGCCCCTAAGAACAGGAATAGTAGACTGCTGTGGAGCAACAATGAGGAATTCAGACATACAAGTATAAAAGCATACAAGTAGCACTCTAAATGGATGACAAATTAATGATTCAACAGCCCTGGTATGGCAGCTGGGTTTTTGTAGTCCATAGTCATTTTCCCAGGATGATTCCGCACTGTTGGTATAATAGTGAATGATAGAGCAGAAGTGGTAAAAGTGGAGTTGGTAAAATCAAGCCAGTAAATGACAACAGATTATCTTAAATTTTGATGCTTCAATATTTATCATATTAATATTTACCATGTTTACATCGATATGACATCTCAATTCACAGATTTTAATTTGCAATGACACATTATGGTGTTTTTTAAGGCACTAAAGTTTACTGTTTTTTGTTTAACACCATTAAATGTTATCAAGTCCACTTTCACTGGCACATCCAGTATTTCAAGTTGACCTCTAATGCAAGGGCTCCTTTCAGCAGCTCAAATTGAAAAACAGCGATGTTATGGGATTGTTATAGAATGTTGTCCTTTAGGGAGGCTCCTGTGAAAACTATTTTGTTAGCCTCTTTTCTTGGGTAACAAATGGTCAAAGTTACTCCGCATGACCAAAAAAAAAACTGGAGCAAGTCAAAACTCCAACAAGCAACCAGGGAAAAAAAAAAAAAAAAAACATAACAGCTGGAATGGTTGTATAACCTCTGTTCACCGATCAGCTTCCATTTGTGTTGAGCATACTGTATTGTGCAAACTTTATGAAGTTTATTTAGTCAAGACGGACACTGAGTAGTGAGTAACGGCCTATTCTGCTATTACAAGTTTGATGTCCTTCAGCTGTGCAGCACCTAATGCAATCACTGTTTACTGGAAAAGCTCCTCGGTTTGGAATAACATTCCATGCTTTGGCATAAATATTGAAGAATAGCCTTTGAAAACAACTGTTTTTGAAGGGTGGTAGTGGTAGATGCCCATTTGTGCCAGACCTAGTGCAGCGACCATTTCTAATATGAAATTGAGGCATCAGAGCTAATAGATCTTCAAAATTGGTTCTTTGATGAAGCAGATAAAACACTTTTTCCGCACTAAATAAAAAAGTTTAAAAGGTTAAGCCCCCAGCTGTGATTCAGCCTGGCCACAGGGAAGGAATTTTGCCTAGGTTAGAGAATAAGAACATTTGTTTGTGGAACAGGAGTAAATGAATGAGGGAGGAGATGGAGCTGCTCAAAGAGGTTTAAAAAAATGCAGGTGGCTGTGCTCTGTTGTGGGTTTCTATCGTCTTCTTTTGTAGGCTTAGGCAGCAGGAAAAGGAGTACGGAGGGTGGAAAGACAAGCGGTTAGAAGCTTGACAGCTTGGACAGCTTGAGTTGAGCAATCAGGGAATCCTGGTATGGCCTCCTACGGGGAAGTTTAAAAATAGTGGACAAGACTTAGACTTACACAAAAAAGGTTGGTTTTTATAAAGGCTTACTGGGAAATAAGGTAATCTTAAGTTTAGCCTAGGCACCAATGCACAGGTAAAGACAAGCAGGCATCCCCTGCTGTGTTTCAGCTCGCCTTAAGCATCTTCTGATTGGAGTCAATGTGCAGTGGCTGAAGCTCTCATTCTGCTGATATACCATACAGTATATGTAGAGCTTAGAAAGCTTAACCATTTAAATGAATTATACCAAGAATTCACAAATATATTTAAATTCTTTGTGTACCACCAGTGGTCTCCTTCCAAAAGCCGGCTCCTGATTAACTCCTATTATCAAATATTAGGAGTTATAATATATTATAACTCAGAATAATATATATATATATATATATATATATATATATATATATATATATATATATATATATATATATANTATAGTATATGCCATAATAGCTGCTATGAGCAACACACTCAGTTTGAGATTATATATATATATATTTTACTATTTTCCCACTATCAAAGTCTGAGACATTTCCACTTTCGTTGGATATAAGTGGTCCAAAAGAGGGGCTGTCGCTAAAAAATGGAGACATTTGGTCACTTCAACAGCACAGGGAAGTTCAGTAGATTTCTCCTAAATATTTGTTTTGTTGAGCAGTCATTTAGCATGATATAGCTGTTGTTTATGAGAAGGCTATGTAAAAAAGGTTTTTAGCAAACGCTAGATATAGTGAAATGTCAGACAGCCATATGTTACCTTGTCCAGTTTTAAACTGGTTGTCATGATTATGCTTGAAGGAGCAGTAAAAAGAAAGAAACCGAGAAAACATTGAGTGAAGTTTTAGTCTTATTAGCATTCAGTTAATCTGGTGGAATTGAGAAAAGGCATTTTCAAATGTGGAGGGAAAATGTCCACACTAGACCCTAGATACTTTTATCACTTGGTAAAGTCTTGACTTCAGTCAACCTGACTCAGGAGAGTTACCCTAATATTCAGATGCCCTCCAATTCCCCTGAACTTTAAGGATTCTGTAACGGAGATTGTGTAAAAAAATCAGCCGCAGTTTATCTGCAAAGACTAATAGTAAAGTTTTTGCAAACACCTGATGGTATTTCAAAGCCAAGACAGATCAAATTTGATGAAGATTAACATGGCATATATATTCTTGCTATTAAAAACAATTAGTCTACAGTAGGTTTCATATTTTGGTCCTTGTTTTGTTTTTGTACTGACTGATTCCATGTTGCATTTGCCTCAGTCACCTCCTAGCCACAAATTAGCACAATAATCAGTTCCAGTTGCTGCCACTAATTATCCTCAACTTATTCCACCTGTTTCCATGTCTTTACATAACTGTTTTACTCTCCACTCACTACACGAAGGTCTTGTCTAACCACTGTGCCTGCATGAGTTGTTCCCCGGTAATTTGTTGCTCGGCTGTTCCTGTACAGGAGCTTTGCCTCACTGGGATCTCAGCTGTTGGCCATGGCCGATCTTCTCTGCAGCTTTTAGACATGTTAGATCTTCTGTGCAGCTTTAAGCCAAATCAGTTCTTCTTCACAGCTTCAAGCCACATCTGAACCTCTATGCAGCTTCAAGACATATCAGATCTTCACTGCCGCCTCAAACCACATCAGTTCTTCCCCACAGATTTAAGTCAAGGCTTATCATCTACCAAATTCAAGTCAAGCCTGGTGCTATCTGATATACCAGATCAAGAAGTGTTTTGACTTCTAATCCAGTTCCAGTCTGCCTTTTGGTGAACTGTCTGATTCTGTTCCATTCATGTCCACTTTCTACCTGCCCTCTCCATCTACAGCTACCTCAACTTTGACAAAGTTTTCAGACATTACATTTGATTTACCGGTTCTCACCTGCAGGATTATAACAGTAGGTTATGAATTCAAATCACCCCTAAGCTTTATGTTAACAGATTAGAAGTAATTCATATCTACCTTTGCAAATGTAAACCCGTTTGATGCCCTTGTCCAGGAGGCAAAGAATATTCCTCCTGATTGCTTAAGATGGCTTCACAAACTATATCCTCTGTCTTAAACTGATTTTTGTAACCTTCCCTTGCCATCCCTACTCAAAATCCTCCACGGGATCTAGATCAGGGGAACATGTATGATAGGCCACAAACTGTGAGGTTATTCTTCTGGAACAAGTCTTTTGCTACCTCAACAATGTGTACCTCCGTATTATCCTGTTTAAAATCCTAAATATTGCCTCACAGACAAGTTTAATCAGTCAATAAGGGATGCCTGCAGCAATATGGCAACATAACCATCAAGAGCTTAATGCACCTCCTAACCTGAAGTTATAGTGTTGATTTAGGCCAAAAGTACAAATTATACCAAACAAGATAATGCTATGATAAGGATTAGATTTAAGGCAAAGCGATTTTGGCTAACAGGCAACTATATAAATAAATAGTAGAATATAATGTCAAAGTTAAAAGATTACATTTTGTTTATATGGGAAAAAAGGGGTTCAGCATATCTCATTAAATAATAGCAAAAGGTTTATGTCTCTGACCTTTTTACAAATTAATCTGAAAAGAATATAATTGGGTCCAAATTGATGTCATTTTCAGAATTTCACCAACTTGACCATCATTCCTTCTTTTTACTGACATGTTATGATAGCATCACAATGAGACCTACGGCTGCAGGAGATCGGAATGTGCTTGTGTAATCTTCAGGAGGCAAATTCTTAACAGTGAGACTTTTAGATGAAAAGAGGAAAATGATCCATCAGACCTCATTGCACTCTCTAAAGAAGCTATTTGACATGAGCCTCACGGGCCTGACTGCTGTTGTGTTTGGCACCAGCAAGGTTTAAGCTGCGGGGCAAGCAGGAGCCACCTGCAGCTGCTGTACAGGAGCCGCCCGACCACCCTGAGATGGAGGAACATGAAGCTGAGGAATGGAAAAAGTAGTAAAATGTTAAGATAAAAAGGAATGTAACATAATGCTCTGTAATCAAAGATGACCTCTGTCATAAAATATAAGGTTTGCAATACTTATTACATGAAATAAAGAGCTTTGCAAAGCAGAAATTTAACATGTAAGTTAAATCCTAGCAAAGATTTCACTGTAAAGATCCATAAAATAAATCTATAAAAGGTAAGAGGACTAAAAGTTTCTAACTCCTGTTCATTGTTTCAATGCATGGATTCCTTTCATTTAAATCATCACAATTACTTGTTTATTAACATTTTATTATTAAAATATTTAAATTGTTTGGAGAGGATCAGCAAAACATACAAAACAGATCCATCCATCCGTCCATCCACCCATTTTCTTCAGCTTTATCTGGGCCGGGTCGCAGAGGCAGCAGTCTAAGCAGAGATGCCCAGAATTCCCAATCCACATACACCTTCTCAAGCCAATCTGGGAGGACCCAGAGGCGACAACAGGCCAGCTCAGAGACATAGTCCCTCCAGTGTGTCCTGGGCCTTCCACGAGGCCTCTTCCCAATGGGACATGCCTGGAACACCTTCCAAGGGATGCGACCAGGAACCGTCTGAAATAGATTCCCAAGCCACCTCAGATGGCTCCTCTTGAAGTGGAAGAGTAACGACTCTGCTCCAAGCTCCTCCCACACACACAATCTCCTCTCTGTAATTCCATATGTAAGGCTGACCATCAGGGGCAGAACAATGCAAGGGAAGGGATGTTTATTAATATAGCTCATTTCAATGGCAAGACAATTCGAAGTGCTGTATATTAGAAAAAAAATAGGAAAGTAAATTGCACTGGTGTAAAGGCAACACAAATGAAAAAATAAAAAATAATAATTAAAATAAGAGAACTGCATTTAAACCCGATAAAGTGATTGATAAAAAAAGGCAGGAGAGTTTATTAGTAGACGCAATGTTTCCTGTACAAATTGTAATGCATCAGATGATTATCACACCTTGTTAGCCTTAATTAGGTTTACAAACAAAGGCACTCCATCTACACAAATACGCTGTTTTGGAAGAACATAAAATATTATTTTAAAAAGCACAGGCTTTGTGTTACCTTTTATATGTAACCCGCAATAATTAATAATCTCATCATCTGCTTGAGTGTTCGTTACACCACTAACGATAACAGAATGAGCAACATTGATACCAATTCCTTCAAAGAAATCCATGTTTCAATACAAAACAAAATACATTCACCAAAACATTCACAGCATCAGGCTCCTGGCTAGCTCGCCAAAGAATGTAACAGTTATGGGCTAGGCAGCTAACTGCGATATCAGAAAACAGTTTGTTAAGGAGCCTGAGGTGTGAATGAAAACACAATGAAACTGTTTTAGTTGGTGTTTCGTGCAAGTGTATTATTGTTTTTCCTTGTAAACAGGGAAAAAATAAGGGGCAGGAAAAAAACAACAAACAAACAAAACAATTACAAATACACAAATAAACCAATTCAAGAGTCCTAGGGGTCTTGTCCTTTTTTAGCTTGCCATCAGTTGTTCAGGATCTGAGGATCTGATCCATCATATATAAAAAACCCGACCTTAAAGCAGGGAGTGGGGCGCACCCAACAGCGATCAGCTGTGACAGCCCAGGCACAACAGCAACAAGAGAGCAAATTAGTAGTTTCAGAGATTTGGATTATTTCCAGGGTGAAATGTTCAGCAGGACGCCAACAGCCAGCCAAAATCACA